>NW_026938256.1:0-116020 GCF_032062105.1 Saccostrea cuccullata
TGTTAAATTGTGACGTCATAATAAATTGTTTACACTGAATTTAAAACAAAAACCAAAACAAAATTGGTTTTAGTTTTAATATGTGGATATACAATTGTTTACAACATAAACGTGTGATATATATCTTTAAACAATAATATTCTAAATTACTTGTCATTTTGAGTATAAACATACAGGTGCAAGGTTAACATGTTCATGATGTTGTAAAAATGGCGCGTCATGACGTCATATACAGTACAGGGGCCCGTTTTACGAAAGGACCTACGACTTAAGACCAAGTTTAAATATTCATATAACTTTTTAACAAACAATATATCAAAAATTATTTTTAACTTTTTAAAAAGAATATGGTAAGATATTTTTACACTGACAATTTCAAACATAATTATTAATTCTGCAAAATTTTACAATCTGAAGTTTTTGGTCTTAGTAGTAAGTTCTTTCGTAAAACGGGCCCCAGCAGGCCACGAGTTTTCCGCAACGCTCGGTGGAAAATACACCGTGTGAAATGCTCTGTGTTACACCGTGTACTCGGTGTGCCACGGGTGTATATTCAGAATATACAAGAAGTCCACCGTGGCCCCCCGTGTCCAGGAAGTTCGTCCATTATACCCTCCGTGTTGCACCGTGTCGGCGCCCGTGTTACACCGTGTCTATCAGAGACAGTTTAAAATATATCGCTTTTAATAACATGCATGTAAATTTTAGATGAAGGAATAGGTAACGATGTTGCAATCCCGTTTTTAGCTCTAGTGGTCAGAGACCAGAAGAGCTTATGCGATAGTAAGGTGTCCGTCGTCCGTCCGTTTGTCTGTCTGTAAACAATTTATCAAAACGCTACTCCTCCTACAGTTTTGGTCTAATTTTAATATAACTTGGCACACAAGTAGACTACACTAAGATACATAATTCTGTGCATCGGTTATTGATTTCGATGAACGGTGTTGCCGTGGTTACTTAAATTGGATTTTCTGTGAAATTCCTTTGAAACGCTACTTCTTCTACAGTTTTGGTCTGATTTCAACATCACTTGGCACACAAGTAGACTACACTAAGATACATAAAATAATGCATCGGATTTTGATTTCGTTGAACGGTGTTGCCATGGTTACTAAAAATAGAATTTTCTCTGAAATTACTTAACGCTACTCCCTCAACAGTTTTGGTCTGATTTCAATATAACTTGGCACACAAGTAGACTACACTAAGATACATAAAATAGTGCATCGGTTTTTGATTTCGATATACAGTGTTACCATTGTTACTAAAAATAGAAGTGTCTGTGCAAGTCCTTTAACATGATACTCCCTCTACAGTTTTGGTCTGATGGCAATGGCTTCTTTTCTCATCCTTTGTTATAAGTACAAACCAGTAGAGCTACAGTCTCGACAGAGACTTCTGGTTAAGTCTATTTAATGTAACAAACCTTCGGTTTTCTTTTTTTTTCAAGATTAAATAATAGTCCGTTTGCCTGAAATATGAAAACGCTATTAAAGCTTCAGAGTTCTCAAAATAATTTTCTTAAATAATTTTATCGTGGTAATAAATCATTCAATATGTAGAGATTTATAATGTCCTTTTCAGCTCTACTGGTCAGAGACCAGAAGAGTTTATGCGATAGTAATGCGTCCGTCGTCCGTCCGTCTGTCTGTCTGTAAACAATTTTTCAAAATGCTACTCCTCCTACAGTTTTGGTCTGATTTCAATATAACTTGGCACACAAGTAGACTACACTAAGATACACAATTTTTGATTTCGATGAACGGTGTTGCCGTGGTTACTAAAAATAGAAATTTCTGTGAAATTCTTTCAAAATGCTACTCCAAATACAATTGCACTAAGATACATAATTCTGTGTAACATAAAGAGACTTAATCAAGGATCATTATTCTATTTATTGCTGTTGAAAAGTTTCAATTTCCAACTGCTTAAGTACTTTTCTTTTCCTTTGCTATAAGTACAAACCAGTAGAGCTTCAGTCTCGACAGAGACTTCTGGTTTTTTAAAACAAGTGTCTTAGACCTGTGTGTAATAAAAACACAATGGTTGTCTTATTGACATCTACATGTACTTCTTTTCATTCATAAAAAAAGCCAAATAATCAGTAAACGATACATGCAGCAACAGCTTAAAACAAGAGGCCCACGGGCCTTATAGGTCACCTAAGTATCATGTAACAACTTTCCAACAATTGATTTTGGTTCGTGTTTTAAACCAGAGGCCATGAAATTCACAATTTTGAAAGAGACATCATTGCTTATCATAATAATAAACTTGGCATGCTTACACTATTTACTTAATACCCATAGGAAGATCAGAGTAATGAAGAGAAAATGCACTTCCACTTTATAACCAGTTGTGCACCCCACCCTAAAAGAACCACTGCCCCTGGAGCCACATATTGCAAAATTTTGGAAATTTCATCATAAATTTTATTTTATCATAAATGGTTGATTAATACCAAATAGCAGATTTCAAAGCATTAATTTATTTTTAGACTTTGAACCCCCCCCCCTTCCGATACCTCTGACCCAGGGGGCATGAAATGAACCATTTTGCTAGATGCACCTTTTTTCATCATAAATATATATATACTTGAATCATCAGCATAATACCCAGGAGCAAAGAAAAAGATTTTCAAAGAATTAATGTATTTTTACTATATAATCAAAAGAGCCCCCCCCTATACCAAATGGCAAAACGTCTGACACATGGGCCATGAAATTCACAATTTTGAAAGAGACACTCTTGCTCATCATAACTATGTACTTAGTTAGTTTATTTAATACCCAGGAGCAGCGAAGACGATTTTCAAACAATTAATGCATTTTCACTATATCATCAATAGAGCCCCGCCCTAACATCAGAACCCCTGACCCTGGGGCCATAAAATTCACAATTTTGGAAGAGGCACTCTTGTTCATCATAACTATGTACTTAGTAGTTAGTTTATTTAATATCCAGGAGCAGAGAAGAAGAATTTCAAAGATTTAATGCATTTTCACTATATAATCTATATAGCCCCACCTTAACACCAGAACCCCTGACTCTGGGGCCATGAAATTCACAATTTTGGAAGAAGCACTCTTGCTCATCATAACTATGTACTTAGTTAGTTTATTTAATATCCAGGAGCAGAGAAGAAGATTTTTCAAGAATTCATGCATTTTCACTATATAAACTATATAGCCCCTCCCTAGCACTAGAACCCCTGACCCTGGGGCCTTAAAATTCACAATTTTGGAAGAGGCATTCTTGCTCATCATAACTATGTACTTAGTTTTATTTAATACCCAGGAGCAAAGAAGATTTTTCAAGAATGTATGCATTTTCACTATATAATCTATATAGCCCCGCTCTAGCACTAGAGCCCCTGACCCTGAGGCCATGAATTTTACAATTTTGGTGGAGGACTCAATAGACATTACATTCATGCTAACAGTTAGCTTGCTTGATGTCCAGGAGTAAAGAAGATTTTTAAAGATTTCATTAATTTTAGTGGTTTTTGCCCCACCCCTCAGGCCCCAGGGGGGCAGGGACCATGAAATTCACAATTTTTGTTCCCCTTCAGCCATAGATGCTGTATACCAAATTTGGTTGAAATTGGTTCAGTGGTTTCAGAGAAGAAGCTGAAAATGTTCAAATGTTAACACACGACGGACGAAAACGGATAGCAATAGGTCACCTGAGTGACTCAGGTGACCTAAAAATTTTTAGATTATAAACAGATTGTATTTTGCATACTTAGTTCAAGTTATGTAGAAACAATTCTTTTCGAATAGTGAAAAAATAATGCTTATCTACAGATAAGAACATACATGGTCTGCCGGTAAATGTACTTACATGTAATTCTTCACTATTAATTTATCACTATCAAAAAAGTCCGATTTACATATCTTGTTCGATTTTACTAATTTTAATTAAATTAATCTTTGTTAAATTACACGTGTAATTTAACAAAGATTAATTAAATGATTTCTGTAGAACACTACTTCACCGGTAAAAATTGGATTTCTGAACAGGTAACAAAATCGTGAAAATTACCCTTGAAAACCCGAAACAAGTCAATTTCCAATTTCTTAATTTACATCCACTTGCTCCACCTGTCAATCAGCTGAGGTATATATATCGGTCATGGATCTGAACACTTCTTGTAGAAAGGCATTGTCCACCATATTTCCCGTTCATCAACGTTACTCCCTATACAACCAATGTACTCTATTGAGCAGACCTCTTAACAAATATTACTAGCATATAAATGTATATGCAGGGAAATACGCACATGCCACACTGCTTTTATTTTCGCGATGAAATTATCAAATTTTACGCCCTTGAAAAATACATTTAAGTAAACATTCATAATCTACAACAGAAAGTCCACATAAAAAAATAAATACAATATATTTTCTAAGACCACAAAAAAACTGTGACTAGGCGAATTTAGCCCCAGGGGCTAACCTATGTGGTATACATGTATTTAATGAACACCTTACGCAGGAAAATAAAACGGGGCGAAAATAACCCTGTGTACAGTATATAAATGTATTATGCTATAGAGGTCCGAAGAGTGTAGACGCACATGCCACACTGCTTTCCCCCAAATATATACTTGGTCGCGATGAAATTATCAAATTTTACGCAGTTTTACACAAAAAACATGTTTATCAAATGTGAAAAAAAATACATTTAAGTAAATATTCATAATCTACATACAGAAAGTCCACATAAACAAGGAATAAATGAAATAAAAAAAAGAATCTATGATCTCCCAAAAGGAATACTGTAATTCCCTCTGTCGAGACTGAACCATGACCTTCAGAGACCCTTATCTTAGCCCCAGGTCTGTCTGTCTGTAAACAATTTTTCAAAACGCTACTCCTGTACAATACATGTATTTAATTAACACCGGTTTTTGATTTCGATGAACGGTGTTGCCAGGAAAATATTAAAACATTGCTACTGAAATATCTGGCACACTGAGTATCCCTTGGTTTTTGAATCAATGCTTGCCATGGCATTAGAATTTTCTTGAAAATCCTTTAAAAAGTCAGTTTTTTTTTCGATATATGCACACAATGACATAGGTACATAAAATAGTGCATCGGTTTTTGATTTCGCTGAACGATGTTGCCATGGTTACTAAAAATAGAATTTTCTGTGAAATTCATTTAAAACCCCCCCCCCCCCCCATTTCACTATTTTCACACAAATATATACATAAAATAGTGCATCGGTTTTTGACATTGAATATTGCCATGGTTACTAAAAATAGGTTTATAGGTTCATACTTATTCATACTTGGCACACAATACTTATACACAAAAAATATCGGTTTTTGATTTCAATGAACGATGTTGCCATGGTTACTAAAAAAAATGAAATTCCTTTGATTGAAATAAATCACTTGGCACACAACTGATGAACAACTAAAATTGTGCATCGGTTTTTGATTTCGATGAGCGGTGTTGCAATGGTTACTAAAAATAGAATTTTCTGAGAAATTCCTTTAAAATGCTAACTTCTACAGTTTTGTCTGATTTCATTATCACTTGGCACACAAGTAAACTACACTACTTTACATATAATAGTGCATCGGTTTTTAATTTCAATGAACGGTGTTGCCATGGTTACTAAAACTTAGAATTTTTTGTAAAATCAGATATCAGCTGATTTCAATATATATCACACAAACACTAAGATACATAATTCTGTCTCGGTTTTTGATCAGTACAAACCAGTAGAGAAGCTCTACAGGTTTTTACTTTTAGCAAAGGAAGAGAAAAGTAGCAGTTGGGAATTCAAACTTTACAACAGCAATAAATAGAATAATGATCCTTGATTAAGTCTCTTTACGTTCTTAGAGTAGTCTACTTGCATGCCACATTATAATCAGACTAAAACTGTATTTGGGGTAGCATTTTGATAGTATTTTACAGAAATTTCTATCTTTAGTAACCAAGGCATCATCGAAATCAAACCAGAAGTCTCTGTCGAGACTGAAGCTCTACTGGTTTGTACTTATAGCAAAGGAAGAGAAAAGTACTTAAGCAGTTGGAAATTGAAACTTTTCAACAGCAATAAATAGAACTAGTGCTAATTGTAACGGGGACCGTTACAGATGTTCCCCAAACGCTCCCCATGTCTCTTTTCGTGCCTTATTCCTCTAAGACTTTTTTATAAATATGCTAAGTATCTACGGACTCATTTAAGAATAAAAAGTTACAATGATATCAACTATATATCGTTTCACGTTTTGCATGCGCGCATACGTACATGTACATGCATATGCAAGATGATTATGACATGTTGGTTAAGCGATTAACATATCTTTCTATCCCACGGATCAAAGAAAAAAAATACATATAAAAGTTACCATTTTTCAAGCATATGTCTTTTTTTAATATATCGATTCAAATTTTATTTTTCTACTTATTTTAACTTCGGGCTCAAAGTTGGTTTTATTCCAACGACAAGGTAGAGTTAAAGTCGACTAAGGGTATCACGCCAATAGCTAACCAATCGAAATGAACTTATTCAATAGTAGTTCCATACGTGGCAAAGGGATTTCCCTTTCTGTTCAGAATTTTTTTTATATTTCCTCTCAGGCCTTTTTGACAACTCTGGTACCTGTGCCTATTAAATTTTATATACTTTGTAAATAAATATATAAAGGTTTTTGACCGGAACTATTTATTTTTTCGAATGCATAGGGGGCTACTTTCTGGGGTTTACAAGAGATGTTTAAAAAGACGTTCGTGTCAGCTAATGTGACCAATATTGTTTAACACCTTCTTATTAATATTTTTTACATGAATGCAAATACCTGATTTTTTTTACGAACATGTATATTGATTTTTAATATACCGAAAATCGCTATTTCTGGGGATTGCGTAATTCTAAAAAAAATTCAAATAAATTTCAAAGGTAAAATAAACAAAGGATGCTCGGTATTATATTATTTCAAATCAGTAGAATTGAATGCTATTAACGACATCTGAATAAATAGGCTATAGAAGGCTTCTATACCAACTTTGTTCATCTTCACTTTAATTTTAAACACGACAGGATTTGTAATTTTTTCCGTATAAATTAATAATTCCTATATATACTTTGGAAACTCAAATCAAATATTTTAATACATTTTCCTCGAGCTCTTTTCTGCAGTTTTCCTGAAATTTTATGTGGGTCCGAGGTGTAATTTGAGTTTAACAGCGATTCTCTACATTGCCATTAATTTGATTTGTTTGGTTGTTGCGGGGGGAGGGGGGTATTTTTATTCTTGACCTATTTAACATTGGAGTTGAATCTTGTATCTTACTCAGAGAACTTAATATTGATTGTGACATTTGCATGAAAGGTCAAGGTTATTAAAAAACCACCACCTCTTTAACTTCTATCCTGCCAACCGAAATAAACTCTGAAAGGTGTTTCTAGATACATGTACATGTACTTCATGTTTCTTTTTACCCTTGGGTCAAGGACAAAGGTTAAGTCGATTTCAAGTTCATAGGTCAAGGTGATTTTGGTAAATAGGTAATATCAACATTTTATTCAGGTTACCAGTGACCTTGACCTGTTTCAAGGTCAAGGGTCAAAAGATCTGCATGCTTCAGTATGTTACACGTCTTGACATTTAGAAGTTCTTAATTCTGCATGAA
This sequence comes from Saccostrea cuccullata, assembly GCF_032062105.1. Taxonomy (NCBI): domain Eukaryota; kingdom Metazoa; phylum Mollusca; class Bivalvia; order Ostreida; family Ostreidae; genus Saccostrea; species Saccostrea cuccullata. Next base: position 7,659 of record NW_026938256.1, read on the forward strand.
CATCAAAAACTCAAGTATACTGTCGTTTAATGCATTGTGTGCGGGCGCATGTGAATGCACCTCCTTGCATTTACTTCTGATAGTAGTATAATGTAGGCATTCATTATATCTATTCATATTCGAAATTTCACCCTGTATTATTGAGAACCAAGAAAGTTGTAGGCATTTAAAGTTTTAGCCAATGAGATTGCAGCACACGTGCATGTGCGTGCGTTCATGATTATTCTTATATATCATGCTGTAGATCTTCATAATGTATGACTATGTTCAAAATTTGAAAGGATTTTTTCAAAAAACAAAAAAAATATTTAGACTTTTAGTTTCAGCCAATCGGAGCGAAGCGCACGTGCATGCGCGTGAGATCTTGCTATTTTGACCATATCATCATGTCTATATTACTAATACATGTAAATCCTTATATTATGAGTTTCAAAGCATTTCATCCAAAATTTTAAAAGTTACGGTTATATCTATCATATTGGTCATTTCACGTGTTACACATGTGCGCACACGCACGCACGTGCGCTAAAAATGACCTTCGTTCCGCATATCTACATAACATACCTAGTGACCTTAAAAAGGTTTCACCTAGATCGGATAAGTAGTTTACCAGAACACTCGCGGACAAAAAAGTACCAGAGAACAAAGAAAAAATTCAGAAAAAGTAAAAACAACTAGTTCTAATTGTAACGGGGACCGTTACAGATGTTCCCCAAACGCTCCCCAACTCCCTTTTTGTGCAGATTTCCTTTAAAACATAATAAAAGCTACAGTTATATCCTTGATCATTTAAGTCTCTTTATGTTCTTAGTGCAGTCTACTTGCATGCCACTTTTATATTATAATCAGACAAATAAAATTGTATTTGGAGTAGCATTTTGAAAGAATTTCACAGAAATTTCTATTTTTAGTAACCACGGCAACACCGTTCATCGAAATCGAAAACCGATACACAGAATTATGTATCTTATTGCAGATCTTCTACTTGTGTGCCAAGTAAATATTGAAATCAGACCAAAACTGTAGGAGGAGTAGCATTTTGAAAGAATTTCACAGAAATTTCTTTATTTTTAGTAACCACGGCAACACCGTTCATCGAAAACCGATACACAGAATTATGTATCTTAGTGTAGTCTACTTGTGTGCCAAGTTATATTGAAATCTGACCAAAACTGTGGGAGGAGTAGCATTTTGAAATAATTTCACAGAAATTTCTATTTTTAGTAACAAAGGCTACACTGTTCATTGAAATCGAAAACCGATAAACAGAATTGTGTATCTAAATGTAATCTACTTGTGTGCCAAGTTATATTGAAATCAGACCAAATCTGTAGGAGGAGTAGCATTTTGGATGTTTTTCACAGAAATTTCTTTTTTTATTAACCAAGGCAACATCGTTCATCGAAATCAAAAATCAATATAAAGAATTATGTATCTCAGTGTGGTCTATTTGTATGCCAAGTTATATTGAAATCAGACCAAAACTGTAGGAAATGTAGCATTTTGAATGTTTTTCACAGAAATTTCTTTTTTTAGTAACCACAGCAACACCGTTCTTCGAAATCAAAAATCGATATACAGAATTATGTATCTTCAAGTATTCTACTTGTGTGCCAAGTTATATTGAAATCAGACCAAAACTGTAGGAGGAGTAGCATTTTGAAAAATTGTTTACAGACAGACAGACGGACGGACGCCGGACGCATTACTATCGCATAAGCTCCTCTGGTCTCTGACCAGTAGAGCTAAAAACACTCTAGGTGTCTATTCAAATTTCCCCGCTGGCTGACTTTGTTTCACAAGGACGCACACGGAGGCAATGTTGATTTAAGAAGATTTCCATCGATGGGCGACAACTTGCTATTTATTATAAAGAAAAAATGTTCATGTGTTCCAGTTGTCCCAGTGTCCCAGTTACCCCAATTTCCCCCAAAATAGGAGCAGAGCAAACATGGACTCCGCATATCTACATAACATACCTAGTGACCTTCCAAATCATCGGAAGTGAGATCAGGTGCAATAGATTCAGTATTGACGATGAATAACTGTATATGTATGTCACAAAATTAAACATTTTGTATAAGATACTTATATAGCAGTCCGTGTATACATTTATATATACATGTATGGACCAAACATCTACACAAAAATCTACATCAGAACAGAAAAATGTTTCTATGGAAACAATTGAGACACGTGGGATTAGGTAAATTGATACATTACAGGTTTACAAGAAATTAAATAAAATATTGTATTATGATCAAAGAAGCACAATTAACTTCGACTTGGGTAAGCTAAAACTAATTAATTGAGGTCTCTTAAGAAGTGATTGTCAGAAAAATGACAGGTATACACATGCATTCAATTTATATGAAAGTAAATACATATACACTTTCATAACAAGATTGCAGTATGATCTGCATTTGAAGAAATATAAGCGAATATAAATGGAGATGTTTTCATTGAAAGAACTTCATGTACACATATTTTCTGTTCTATGTTAACATGATGAAATATTTTAGATCTAAATACATGAGTACACACATAAAACTTTTGAAAGAAATATTAATTAAACTAAAGGCACCATGGAGATACATGTATTTTTACATTTAAAAAAAGGTATTTACTGTTTACCAACTCAGGAATATTATTAGGCAAAAATTCTTGTAGCGTTCTATATTCGCTACTGTAATTAGGGGGAGGGAGGTAATGTGTCTTGCGACTAGTGAAGTCCGCAATCAAATACTATCACCCCTACTAATGTGTTCGGAACCTTTTATTTTTCGGTGTTCTGCACATTATAAAACCCGGTGAGTTCAGAGTGGCTCTGGCGAGAGCTAGCGAGACTTCAGCGAGATAGGGTAAATTATTCACGGAAATGTGGCTAGGAAGTGACTAGCACGTGGAGACATGGTAACAGAAAAGTTATGTTGCGTTTTAGTTTTCACCACCCTATAATGTAATTCTAAATGTACTTCAATCGATCTTTCATGAATCCATTCAAGTTTAAATTATTTTTAAGTATTCTCTATGATACAATTTTCTGCTGTCATGAATTAAAATTTCTTTTTGGACAAATATTTTGCATGGGAACCGAGACTATATTTTTTGGCGTCAGATTAGCAAATGAGGCACCAGCGTGACTTTAACTGAAAAAAGTCAGATGAATGAGAATTGCAAATATGGGTTACTATACGAATACTACAGGAATTTTACGCTTGATAAATTCCTTTATTGTACTATCGGTGAATACAATTGCCAGGTGGATTCCCTGGCCAACACACGTGATCACGAGTATAGTTATGTTAAAAATGTTTTGTCTATTTAAATGCATACGAAAAGCTGCTTATTACCGTCTTCCTTGGAAGACGGTATTGTATAGTTGAAGTTTTTTTACAGTCTTCGGACTATGCACTTCCTCTCTTTTGTGATTGGTAGAAATTGCATGATGAGAAAATTTTCAATTATTTCATTGGTTGAAATGCTGTTCAAGGCAAGGGAGATAACTTTCTGATGATCTATTTTTCGTACGACTTAACAATTTTGCAAGATTTCCAATCTTAAAAAAATGACAAAACGAACAACAAAATCAGCAGTAATTATTTCTTAATAACATTATATTTTTATAGCAATAAATAAAAAGGTCTCTTTAATTTCATTATAAATAAAATTTGATAGTTATTGCTTGCAGGCTTTACAATTTGTTATTATTCTTTCCCCTTTCTTGTTTGAAGAGTGAATGGGAATCAGCCGAGGTTTGCCGAAAGCTCTCGGCCAGTCAAAGTTTACGGAGATGACCGAGCGACAACCGTGGTAGGGCTAATGCCCGTAAAAAGCTAATTTAGAAATACAAAATCAAGAAATTCAAAAGAATTATACGGCCTGTTAAGTATAGATCTGTTTACTGTTTAAAATTGTTGCTAAAGACGGTAAGCTTTTTTGAAAAGCTCTACTTGTTTTCCTTATCCTTGAAGTGCTGGTGTTCTGAACTTGACACGAACTACGTATACATTTTATTAAACATATTTTTCTCTAGTTAACAACAAATTTAAAAAGCCCGAAATATTTTTCATAGTTTTCTAATGTTTGCATTTTGTTCATAAGAACATTTTTTTATTTTGCACTCCATTGGCATGATCATAGATTGACCTGAACCACGTGTTCGAAGTAACACGTAAACATGAATTTGGCGTAAACGTATTCAAACAATTAATTGGTCAGCTGATCGTGGTAAGATCCTCTGTGCGCATTAATAGCAATAGCAATATAAGGCAAACGAAGGTTTGTCAGTGTAGATGATATTACACATTTTTTTTTACCAGCGTATCGGTCGCTAGTGAGCTGTAATTTTTTGCAGTTAACTATAAGATGTATTAATTGTTATTTACCCCCCTAAAGCCACCCATTTCTGTTGAAAATCATGAAAGTCTTTCAGAAAGGTGTGGAAACACACATTTTTCACAGGACATGTTTTCAGAAGAAACAGACTATCCAAAAAAAAGGATAAGGACTAGCAATTTCTTGTTTACTGCTAGTTTTATTTATAAAACCGGATCTACCCTATAACCTTTGAATAGGTAAACCTAGACCACGTGTCTTGAATTTAAATCATAATAACATTAGTAGGGGTGACTATGTTTTGTCCAACGAAAAGTCTTGAGTGTAAAACCACAGTGTGGAAAAAAGGCTGTTGATAGTACATATTTCCAAATTGAAATTCATGAAGTACTTCCAGAATTTCTTGGAAAGTCTTCTAATAGGATTCGTTGACGTATACTGTTGTGACAGATCCATTCCACATTAGTATTCTATTTTTTCATTTCTATGGTAAATGATCTGTTGGTCTTGATGGTTTCACATCCATATATCCCATAGGTTCGCCGCCCGCCTGGCGCAGTGGTTAGAGCGTCTGCATTAGAGTCGCAAAAAGTACATGTAAGGACTAATCCTTATATCGCGGGTTCGAATCCAACTGTGGGACGTGGAGACCGGTCTTTCGAATGAAATAATTTTATTGTTCCATAGTTTTGAACATTAAACTATGGTGTATAAAAGTTGAATGTTACAAGGGCGGATAAACGATTTTCAGAACAGAAAATATAGTCGTTGGTTGTACTTAACTTCTTCAAGGTTTTACTTCTATAAAAAAGACTACAGTGAAATTAATACAATGTATACATGTTTAAAGACAAAATCTACCAAATAAAAATGAGAGATAAAAGTGTTATGTATATTGTGAAAAATTAGCACATCCCACCTTTGAAAAAAAAAAATTAATAAATGCATGTCGTGTTTTCTATAAGTCGTTACTAAAGCCCTGCGTGCTTGAAGGCATAGAAATGCAGTTATGTTTTTTTTTCTTTTATCTTTTTGACATTGATTGTCCTATAATATATGAAATGAATTTTTTCAAATGTCATATTCACGAAATATATAGAAGAAAACTTTATTCACACCCAAAATATTTCTATCATACTCACCCCCACCCCTTTTCCTCTCTTTAGGTTATACAATGAAATAAAATAGATTTCATTTTACTCTATTAAATTCTTTAAAAAATATCTCTAAAAACATTTTAACCTGTTCACGGAGCATCAATTATTAACTGCTTTAATATATACGCATGCTTTTATTGTATTGAATCCAACAGGAAAGGTCCGAAGTCTCAAGTGTGGTTAAAATTAAGAATAATCAAATTTTTAAGAGAGAGTTTCGAAAGGTAGTTTCCGAATTAAAGATCATCGTCATAAAGAAGAAAGAAACCGCATATAATACGGTTTGAGTAAAAACTCTTGGTGCGTGGGAATATAAATTCGTGAATAAAGAATTGTTGATTAGTTATTTATGTGTAACAGGAAAGAAGAAAATGAGTGGCTGGACCGGGAATCGAACCCGGGACCCCTGCATTTCTAGGCAGGTGCTCTACCAAGTGAGCTATCCAGGCCGATACTCACGGCCTAAACCATTGCATTCCTCCCTCCTTAAATGTTCTTCGCCCTCGAAGACACAACCCAAGTTCCTAAAAGCCCCGGGCAGGGCTTTCACCTGCAATACCAGGGGGTGGTCAACGGCACCAAATCTGTAACAGGAAAGGAGAAAATGTATGGCTGGACCCGGAATCGAACCCGGGATCCCTGCATCTCTAGTCAGGTGCTCGACCAACTGAGCTATCCAGGCCGATATCCACGACCCAAACCATTACATATGTAACATCTTTACATTTCGTGGTGGACATGAATTCGTGGGTCTCTGCATACCTCGAAAACAACGAAAACTACCCCCCCCCGAAAATTTTTGATTTCACAGTATTTCATAAACCATCCAGTCAATACATGTATTTAATCGTTTTAGGAAATACATGTAACTACTGAATAGCTAGGAAATTAATGTATTTACAGAAAATTTTAGCCAATTTTACACTTTTTACTGACCAAAACTGGATGACTACATATGAGCGCACGCTCTTAAATCAATCAGTAATATACAAATACTTGTATGCGTGCTTTTTAAATGCCTTCCAGGTGTGTTGAAAAATATTGTTAAATTAAAGAACTTAAAAAATATATATTTCTATATTCTTCATCCAATCAATAATCTTAAAAAACATTCGTTAGGGCAATAACTCCTTCTCGTGTACATGTATCTTCAATCAGGTATTTTCTATGTACATGTAAAACAGATTTCCTAATATTCACAATTCAAACACCTTCATAAAGAAGGGATTATTTTGGAGCTTTCATCATCAGAATGATGTATTTCAATGAAACATCGAGATAACGAACAGTGTTCAAGATCAACAGTCAATAAAACTATACAAAATAGAGGCAGGGCAAACACGGAGGTCCTCCAAATCCTCGGTGGCATCAGGTGTCATGGAGGAGTGAACCAGTTTTTACAAGAAATTTACCAGAAAATCTGTGAAAAATATATGATTTTTATGCCCTCCTTCGAAGAAGGAAGGGCATATTGCTTTGCTGCTGTCTGTCGGTCCACTTAGTTTCCGTTCATTTTCTTCACAAACCGTTGCACATATTGAAATGAAATTTAGTATAGAGATATATCAGATGTTATGTTTCCTCTATGTTGATATCTTTAGTTTTATCGAGATGACGGAGCCAAACATAGTCCATAAGGGGCCGACTGTGTTTCACAACAGCATGGATATTGCGCATTAAATTTTCAATTCTTCAGCGTTTTCATTGTTTCAAGGCATTCAGGGACTTACAGGCAATAGATTGGTGAACAGACTTTGCCAAGTTTTTTTTTTCATTTGCATTTTTCATGATCGACGATTGCTGAGATTTTTAAGTTAAATGACTCTTGATGGTCGGACAGGTACGTGTGTCTTTGCATAATATACATAATGTTGCACCTGATGACCACATCCTTATACATCAACCAATCTATCTTCCGTCCCTCCATTTGTCGAGGAAGAACCGTTCTGTTTATGGTTCATATATTTTTTATTTCTTTTTTTCATCCTCATTAAGTTTTCTCTGAAGTGGTTACATGGCACGGAGCCCTCAACGTACCGAAGTTTCAAAATCATGCTCATCGTCAGTCACGCACGCTTCTAATATTCAACATGGCAGCTCCATTTTTTAGTTTCACTTTTTAGGCTGTTTAAGATTAATTCTATGTTTAACGTCACCCGCGCGCGTAGGTTTTGGAGAAAATCGTCTTTGAAAAAAACAAACAATTCGGAATTCCGTATTTCCGTTCCGGTTTGGTTCTACATTTAGCGACTCAATTCTGCATCCCGTAGTGACAGAAAATGTGCTTTGATGCCTCAGTGGATGGTGTTTGTGTTTATTAAATGAAAAGGAGTGAATTAAACAGTATGGGATCATAAATGTAAGTAAAAAAATTGATGTTTTTATGATTGTAGTTAATGAAGAAGTCTAGTTTGTTGATTTTTTTTCGTCAGTCTTCAAATCACAGGTACAGACTTTGACAGTGACAGACTTTCAGTTCGTGTTAATGCTTGTTATGTTTGCTGAACTTTTCATCGTATTTTGGAGAGAATCGCAGAGCTTTTAACTGAGTGCAAGATGTGTAAAAAAAATTATATACAGTGAGATGCATCATTTAAATTTTATCAAATACTTTCATATTAAATATTTGTAAAAATTTAAAGGAACAGTAATGAGTAAGATTGATTTCTTCATAATTCAAGTACGTACCTAGTATAAATACCTACATGTTTTTGGAAAGATAATACTAGTCTTTGCCATTTGAGCAGGGAGAAGCTTACAGAAGATAAGCCTTTCAAGTGAAGGAGAGTAAGGAAAGTGGTTGGGTATTTTAAGAAGTGAAGAACCATGTCCTGTGTGTGGAATTGAAGGTATTTAGAATAAACTATATGTAATGCACTTTCAAATCTAAATACTAATAGATCTAGTACTGTGAGAAAAAAATACAACATAATTCAATTTCAAGATATTTCAGTATAAGAATGTATTAAATATTGTCATCATAATCTTTATTGTAGATATTGATCAACTATTCCCACAAGAAGAAGCATTTCCTTACAGGGTACCATGGATGTGAGGCAATATAAATCCAAAGGACAAGCAACTTTCCTGCACATTCAGTATACATTGTTTGCTCACAACAGGACTCAAACCAATTAACATTCTAAGGAAAAACTCTGCTAGGGAAATTAAACTTAGGTGTCACATCCAATACTCTTATTACTCAATTCTAGTTAATGTACTGAAATGGTTTATTTGAATAAATTCACAATTGTTTGAAATTTTTGTTTGTTTATTTTTTTCCTCCCTCCCTCGTAGGTTTTGAACTTTAGATGTGACGTTAAACGTAGAATTAACTTTGAACAGCCTTAGAGAAATATAAGTATAGAACCAAATCCGTATCAAATACAATTTAAACATGTACATTTTTTCGAGAAATTTTATGGGTTTTTTTTTTCAATCCTAACTGCTACTGATATCTTCAAAACTTGAAGGTAGATCGTGGGTTTACTAACGTCACAATAGAATTTGACGTAGAAATCTTACCGCGTTTACAGTAGCAAACAAAATCCAAGCAAAAGATATCATAAGCAGTATTCAGTATAAGATGAAAAGCACAAAAATGCCTATTAGATATGTAAAAATGCATGTCATTAAAAATGAAGGATGGATCAATGATAAGCATGATTCAGTAAAGAGATTCTTTATGTTGAGAAAAGCAACGCTAAAATTATTTCTATTTTTAAGTCACCTGAGTAAATTCAGGTGACCTATTGCTATCCGTTTTCGTCCGTCGTCGTGCGTCGTTCGTTAACATTTGAACATTTTCAGCTTCTTCTCTGAAACCACTGAATCAATTTCAACTAATTTTGGCATAAAGTATCTATGGGTGAAAGGGAACAAAAATTGTGGTCCCTGCTGGGGCCTGGGGGTTGGGCAAAAACCCTTAAAATTAGTGCAATCTTTAAAAACCTTCTTTAATTCTTCTTCTTTACTCCTGGACACCACGCAGTCAAACTGTTGGTATGATTGTAATCAGCATTAAGTCTTCTACCCAAATTGCGAAATTCATGGCCCCAAGGTGAGGGGTTCTACATGTAGTGCTAGGGCGGGGCTAAATAGATTATATAGTGAAAATGCATTATTTCTTTGAAATTCTTCTTCTCTGTTTGTGGGCATTAAATAAACTAACCAACTACTTAGTTAATTTGAAAATGACTGCCTTTTCCAAAATTATGAATTTCATGGCCCCAGGGTCAGGAGTTTTAGTGGTAGGATGGGGCTATATAGATTATAAAGCTAAAATGCATAAGTTCTTGAAATTCTTCTTCTCTGTTCATGGGCATTAAATAAACTAACCAAGTGCATAGCTATATTAAATAAGGCTGCCTCTTCCTAAATTGTGAATCTAATGGCATCAGGGTCAAGGGTACAAGTGCTAAGGCGGGGCCATAAAGATTATATAGTAAAAAATGAATCATTTCTTTGAAAATCTTCTCTGCTCCTGAATATTAAATAAACTAACCAAGTACATAGTTATGCTGAATTGCCTCTTCCAAAATTGTAAATTTCATGGCCCCTGTGGTTTGGGGTTCTGGTGTTAGGGCGGGGCTCTATTTGATTATATAGTGAAAATGCATAAATTCTTTTAAAATCTTCTTTTCTGCACTTGGGTATTAAATCAATGAGCTATGTACATAGTTATTATGAGGAAGGATGCTTCTTTGAGATTTGTGAATTTTAGTGTCCCTGGGTCAGGGCTTTGTGTGTTAAGGCAAGGCTCTAATGTTTATATAGTGAAAATGCATGAATTGTTTGAAAATCTTTTCCTTTGCTCCTGGGTATTATTCCAATGATCTTAGTACATATCGTATTTACGACGAAGAAAGCTGCTTCTTCCAAAATGGTTAATATCCGGGCCCCTGGGTCAGAGGTATTTTGAGGGGTTACATAGTCTGAAAATAATTTAATGCTTTGAATTCTGCACTTTGGTATTAATCAATAACAAGATGAAATGAAATTCATAAAATTTCCAAAATTTTGAAAGATGTGGCCCAAGGGTCAGTGGTTCCCGTGGGATGGGGTGCACAACTGATAAAGTGGAAATGCATTTCCTCTTTGTCACTCTGATCTACCTCTGGGTATTACATGTAAGTAACCAAAGTAAGCATAAAATTGCGACTTTCATTGCCTCTGGTATAAAACACGAATCAAATTTAATTCTTGGAAAGTTGTTACATGATATTCCGGTGACCTATAAGGCCCATGGGCCTCTTGTTTCAAAGTGTAGCGCAGTAATTCAGAGTTCTTTGGACATAAAATTGCCATTTAATTTTTCATGGAGGAATATTAAAAAATTACGTCCACTCATTTAAAAAGAAAATTGTATCACAACCGACAAATCGTCAGAACATTTTCGGAAAGAAATATCAGAGTGTGTCTTACAAAAGAATAGCAATTAAGACTGAAATATGTGGCGCCAGGGTCAGTGGTTTCTTGGTGTAGGGTGCACAACTGGTGGTTATAAAGTGGAAATGCATTTGCGCTTTGTTACTCTGATCTACCATAGTAAGCATGCTTAGTGTATAAAGGTATAATGAGCAATGGTGCCTCTTTAAAATTGTGAATTTTCTGGCCTCTGGTTTAAAACAAATCAAATTTGATCAATTGTTGGAAAGTTGTTACATCATACTCAGGTGACATATTAGGCCAGATGGTCTCTTGTTTTTTTATATGTTCAATTCTATTCCCCCCTCCCCAAAACGTGTAATTAAAATTACGAGGAATGGAGGAAGTGAATTTGATATCGGGTAAGTTTAAACAGATTTTTATATCTGGGAGTGAAAATTAATATAAAATGTGACAGGAAGAAGTTAATTTGGGTTAATATCGATACTTGTACTTAAAACGAGAAAGACTTGAGATGGATGGCACAAACTCGAAAGGTTGTTATTAAATTGATCTTAAAATATGAGTTTCGTACATTTTATTTGAAACTGGATTCAATTGCATCTAAATGACTTTTTACAGAAAATGTTGACGACTGCAATGCGATCGTCAACGACATGTGGACAGCATATGAGAAGCGATCGTATAACACTTCTAAAAAGAATTGTATTTCATATTAATTACACAAATTTTTGTTTTTCATTATATGTTTAGAATCTTTTAAATCGTGCTATATAATTATCGGTAGCAGTTCAAACCACCTCTGCACGCTGAAGTGGTCTTTTATACAATCTAGAGTTACTTGCCCAAGTACATCTAAAAATGTAAATTTTCGGCAAATTTCTTGATTTGTAATATTTTCATTCATTCTTTGTTTTTTTCGTTCGGTCAAGTTGAATCAGCCGTTTATTTTACAACTTTCAGTACGCAAGTAAGTGATGTCTGTTCATAAGTGTGGTCTGAACATTTACCAAGAGATAAAAGTTTGTACGCGATTTAGAAGAAATAGATAAACGATAATAAATATTTACTCTTTTATAAAATATAAATTTCTTGAAGCATTAAAAATCTATATTCATTTATGAATTGGAAGTATTAACTATGTACTGTGTATCCATCAATACATAAGAATATAAAAATAGGGGGGGGTGCTTAATACGAACAAGAGGTTAAAGAAGTTCTCATACATTATAATAACTTCTTGATAAACATTTCAAAATTGAATTTTGTTTTCTTTTACCAATAATAAAGACGGAGAATCATGTCTAAAATTATTTCCAAATCAAAATAAATGAACCAAAAAACGTGTAATTATACACATATGCATGCAATAAAATAAGAAATCATTCCAAGAACCAAAATGATTGTTTCTTTCCTCCTAGAGTTTCTTTTAACATTTTTAATTTATGGGTTGAACGTATGTATACTTATTTGAAAAATTCATATGTGCTCCTTATCCCCTATACAACGTGTCTTCCTTAGCATCTCTTGTTAGAATTTATAATTGTTCGACCAAAATAACAGTATTTCTATACCTCGTTAAAGACATGCAAGAGATTCCAGAGGAAATAAATGAGGCTATCGACGGCTCCTTTCTTGACGTAAGTTTAACCCAGGCGGTGCAGTCAACGCCTCTTCAGTTTAATTGTGACACATATGGCAAATCATTTACTTACAAAAATAATCTCATTCATCATTTGAAATCCAATTCAGGCCTAAAAAAAATGTTTGTTTCCTGTAACATTCCTAAAAAATAATGGGTCGGTAAGTAGGGATTTTTTTTCTAAATAAATTTCTTAAGTGTATAGAAGATAATATAAAAAAAAACATATCAAGTTTTAATATGTCATTTTTTTACTTTTTCCCAAATGGCCTGGCAACAAAGACCTTCCTTCCAGAGTTTTCACAAGTGGTACATATTGGTAATACAGTTTTGTACATATTTCTCATTTCTGATTTTGGATCAGCATTTGATTGTCCACAGTGGTAACAAACATCCACCTGGCCAAGACCCGAACCATAGTATGGAATTTCAATAGGAGAACTACATGTTAAAAGAGGTCGAACAACAAGCTGATGGTATAAAGAATGATTCTGGGGAAGGAGTGGAGCCCCACAAATTTTAAAATGGGCCTGGGCCTTTTCAATTGGGAAAAATTGTCGACACATGCATCAAATTGGAAAAAATTGGGAAAAACAAGAAAATTGTAATTAACCTTCATATTGACAAGTAAAATAAAATATATAAGTACATGTAATATCATTTATTAAATTCATTTGCTATACAATTTTTCAACAAAATGGACACAGTTCTACATTTTTAATTTTCTTTCCATTTTTGTTCTTTGATTGTCCTATTTCCATTTTTTTTTGCCATAATGGTAGACATAATTGAGAAAAAATAATTCCCAATTTTTCGTTATTGCTCGCCTTGGAGATGGAATAATCTTGACACGATTTACTAGCATCTTATGATGTATTGCTGTATTCTCTGCAATGCTAGTACCTACAGGATGAAGAAACAGTTTAATTTTCGTGAAATCAAGGAAGCTTGTTGTAGAACAACTAGTATTTGCAATTTACAAATAAAGCTATGTTTAACCGATTCACATGCATATTAAATTTCTTACGATGTATTGACACACAAGTTTGACATCCACATGATCGATGTGTTTTTCCAAGTCTTGCAAACACACAAAATAAACTGCTGTTTTTCGCCATTATTTTAAGCGTCCGAATGACCAAAGACAATAGCGTTCCATTTTAGATAAGTCGTACATAAAAAATTCAATATAACCAAAACAATACGTTTTGATTTTGGGAAAAAAGCAGTTGAAAATTGGGGGAAAAATCAGTAATTTTTGAGAGGGGAAAGGGCCGATATTCGGACCTAAATTGAGTGTAGAAAAATCACTGGTCTCAAAAAACAACAAAATGAACAATTCTAAAATAAGACTAAGGTGAACTTCAATATGTGAGCACTTGCTGCGGATCTGTATTTGTGTGATCAATATCAATTTAAAAGATCATACCTTTAGATTTGAATATACAGCCCTTGGTTTGTGACATTCGGTACATTCCACAATACACCTTGCATTCTGGGAAGACAGAGCTACTCCCCTGGATGTTTCATGATCTGGCAACTGTCCTACTTCAGTCAACACCTCAGGTAGATGAAAGAGAGTTCTCTTTGGAGCTTTGGCCTTCACAATACTGGAGCTAAGTTTTGCCTCAACAGTATCCTCCATCTTCACCTGCTCAAGCAACAGAATATGTGTATCAACAAATACTGAAAGGTCTTCAATCAGATATTGCATTAGAAAAACAGATACATACCTCAGAATATGGCTTGTAATGTGCACCACTGTCATCCAATACAGGATCAGGAAGCCAATGTTCTGGACAATTCTCTGTGTTAGGGAGACAGCAGGTCCGATCATTACATTTCCGTATTTGAAATGTGTACTGCCTTTCTCGACAATGTTTTGCTTTCCAGTCAATGTAGGCTGCACACTTTCCTGTAGTTACTTTAGTAAACTGCAAAATATTTTACAATCTCTACTATTTTCTGACAGTGTGCAAGATGGAACACATATTAAATGTACTAACACTTAAGTTTATATGTTCTTACAAACCTTTGTCAAATCTAGGGTTGGAAAAAAGTGCACGTGCATGTCTTTGTAGCAATGAGATCTCATCCTCTCGGAGACTATCCATCACCTCTACTTCCTGGCCACAGAATCTAAGTCTACGGAATCTACTGGAGATAATTCTTTTCACATTCTCCAGTGCCTCAGACCAAGGTTTTTGAATATCAGGGTGCTCTCGTAGATCCTTCATGCTGATACACCTCTTTGCAACTGCTTCAGCAGCCTCAGGAATCATTTTCTCTCTATTATAAAAGATACATAGAAATTTAATAGGTATGTCCAACCAAAATTAATAATCTATTCATTGTATATATTAAATTAACCGAAATTTAATACCTTTCAAGAGAACAGTTCTGAAGACCTAAATTAAGAACTGACATAACTCTCTCTGCAGGGTTGGTGAAACTTTGACCAGGAGCACACCGTCCAGCAACGATCATGTTAACATTGGTTTCCAAAAAACAGGCATATCAAGGACAGCCTAACAGACTCCAAAGTGGGCCGATGGTCTGTTCCTCCATCAGTGAACAGGAAAATGGACTTTCCTTCAACATTTGGAAGCATCTCGAGGAAAGTGGCTGCATGTCGCCAAGGAGAGCTGCTCTCAAAGACACTATCGTTGACTGTAGTAACCACTCTTCCCCGTACAAAAGAACTGTCAATATGTGAAGGGATATCTGCTAGGAGGACAACAGAAGGCGTTAATGATGCTTTGTTCATGTCATGGTCTAGGGCAACTAACTCTGATGAACATGGCATAATAGTCTTCTTGCCTCTAACACCTGTGGATACAATATAACCTGAAATAAAAATCAATCCTTAGAAATTCTTATTTTGCTGATAATTTTTTCTACTTGTTCTTTGTAGTTTTTGACTTAAACACTACATTGTCTATAGCAAAATAAATGAATTTTTGCTTTGTCATCAGCAAATAAGAAAACAGCCCTGTCATTGGTCAGCTCCACTGCAAACTCTCTTAAGTACTTGAACTGTGCTCCAGCATAATGTTGGTCAGGGTGATCTGCTCGGAGCTGTCTACGCTGAATTTTGTACTGAACCTAAATATAAAAGGAAAATTGTTTAAAAAAATGAAAAAATCTGTGAGCCAATACTTACTTGTAATATATATCCTACATTTGATTCGAATACATGCCCTTTCTGAGCAGGGGTATAAATACAATCCAATTTAATATGTAAATCATTTCACATAGCAATGATAAAACAAATTTCTTTATACTTTGATAAGGTTTAAATCAACATATTTACCATTCACATACATGTACATGTACCTTGAGTTTTGAGGTGAAACACAGTGCAGTTTTTGAGTATGCATTTTTCGGTGTAAACTGCAATCGCACAAGGGCCTCGGATGGAACTTTTGTACCACTTGGGCATCTCTCCTTACACTGTTCGACCAGGTCTCGCAGCGAAACCCAGGTAGCCAGATGCGACTCGCCATGTCCCCTGCCATCTGCAACGGTTGCTTCCTCCACAATCTATGGAATATTTTATTGAAGTTTCATTTAAAAGATAAATTCATAACAAATGCCTATTTTTTGGAATGACATGTTTGTTTGTATTGTTTTTGTAAAATTTTAGAATTAAACTACATCACCTGTGACAAATGCTGAAAGAACACATCATATCCATTCCCAGGATTTAAATGGCGTAGATCCTGAAGAAGCTCGTCATTGCCAAGGAATTATCTGCAGATCTGTAGCGTTATGGTTTTATATATTTGTTTTTGACCATAACGCTACAGATCCCGTAGTGCAAAAAAGGTGCAATTTACGGCGCAATATTTTTTGCGCTCTTTTGTGGAGAATTTCTCCACTTTCAAGCATCGGTCAATCAACTACCTTTCAACCCCTAATTCTAGACACATTATTTAACTAATCTATATAATTTATCCATCTCCCAACCCTTTATAGTCGTCTCTACAAGTGATAAAATCGCTTGATAAAAATTATTTGTTAGATTACTGAAAATTCACTTCAAGCGAGTATTGCCTGTGGAGACAACTATAAATTGGTTTGGAGGTGGATAAACTATACATATTGGCTACAGAATGTGTCTAGAATTAGGTAGTGAAAGGTAGCTGATTGACCAATGCTAGAAAGTGGGGAAATTCTCCCCAAAAGAGCGCAAAAAATATTGCGCCGTAAATTGCACCTTTTTTGAACCACGGGATCTGTAGCGTTATGGTCAAAGACAAATATGTAAAACCATAACGCTACAGATCTGCAGCTACCAAGGAATATGAGCTGCATTCTTTCAGCCATCACTGGATTCTGGGAAGCAGACGCTTCTAATGCTAATTCTTTATAGATGAAATCAGTAACTGCTGGTTGTACTGCAAAGAAACAATGTGATTTCTTTTTTACACTGACTTAAAATGTTTATATATTCTATACTAAATTTTAATTTTCTCTGAGTGTTTATGCACTTTCTGACTTACCAGAAGTAATATTGCTCAACCTTTCCTTAAACTCCTTCCTCATGCTGCTAGTGCGATACTCTTTGAACTCCAACCTGATTTCTGGAGTTGCAATGAATCTAGCAGCCTCAGTTAGCATAACAGGAACAGGCCTGTTTGGACTCTCAACTTTAACCAGACAAACTACTGTATGCACAGTTCCACCAGGTGAAAACCTATACAAGTCCACTGGAACCTTAAGATGCAATTCTTGCAGAAATCTACAAAAACAACATTGAAATTTAATACCAGTAAATGATACAAAAAAACTTTTTATTTAAAGAAAATATTAAAGTGACAAAACTTATCCTTTAAAATTATTTTCATAAAGCATGCTTCAAGCTGAATTCTGCAATCATTTTACAAAGCATATTTAATGTTTTAATATTTATTAAACACTAAAATGTTAGAAATTTAAAAACAATATTCTAATTACTTACGAATCATTAAAAAACACAAGGAAATAAAACCACAACTGAAATAAAATTAAAAAATTCTTAAAAAAATTATTAAAACAAGACAATTTCAAAATCAAAATTGTTAGAAAAAAACCCCCAGTAAATTATATATTTGTGCATTTAAATTGCTGCACAAACCTGTATCGTTCCATATTATTTTTAAATTGTTGATGCAAGTGCTGTTCCTCATTGAAGAAGACATACTTCTCACAATCTTTCACAGCAGAGTTAAGTTGCGAGTATCTAGGGTAAAGATCTGTGCACTTGTGTCGAAACTCAACAGTGGCATCCTTAGACACCTGTCGCACTGGGTGAGAAGAGGCATGGTTTGACTGTATTTCCTGGTTTTTTCTAACAAGATAGTCACTGTAACTCTGGAAGCACTCGGCCAAGCATTTAACATTGTCATGGTACTCTTCCCAAGGAGGTGATGATCTCATGACAGGGAGCATAGCAATTTGAAACAGGGCCTTCAATGTTAAATTAAATCTTGTAATATTTCAAGAACGGGGAACCCACAACTATATACACTCTTTACTTCTATTTTTTAATATCAAGAAATTAAAAATTTTGAGTGAAGTTCTCTTCTTTGTTTTATCATAAAATAAAAAAAGTTGTTAGACCTGTGCATGACTGTGCATTTCAGATGATTTGAGGGGTTTCTTTTTCATTTTCTTGGTTTGATAGTCATCCAGGTGTTGATAATCTTGGAATACAGAAGGCAGAGACTGAACATCAGATTTAGTTGCTGCTTCCCGTAGTTTTTCATGGTCATTTGTGATGTACCACAGGGCATTGCAAATGACCTATTCATATGTATAAAAGCATTTAATAAATGCAGAATATGGAAACAAACAGCATTCCAGTCATTTGTACATAGTAAATCATGTATTCAGAAATTTCAAATTTGTAACATCGATTTTATTACAAGAAGATTAAAAGGTTATAAACATGCATCTGAATCACTTAACTCCCTGTACTGTCAGCCTGGTCTTTTGGAAATGACAACTTTCTCTCTTTGTGAAGTTTCAGCAAGTCATTGTACAGTTTCTGTTTAGCATTACTACAACATCACACAAAAACAGATTTGTTTAGGTCTTGTCTCTTAACGGCAAAGCTATCAGTCATTTCCACTTTTTGAGAACATTTTTCGGGCTTTTCATTGGAGGAAGATGTACTCAGGGCTAGAAGTAATTAATTTGACTGGTCGTTTGGGCAATCACCTTAAATTATTGAAGTGTTTTTTACAGTTCAAGTAAGTAGATTTTTAAAAGACTGGCCCAAATGCATACTTTGTCAGATCACAATTCTTAAATGTACAGCACATACATGTAGACAGGAGGAAAAACAACTACGGGTGTAAAGTGACAGAACTTGGACACAGAACCCTGTCAAAGAACTGTCCTGAATGTTTTATGCATAAAACACTGACCTAAGGCCTAAAGGACACATACTCTCAACAATGTACTTTTTAGCAGATTAAAAATTATTGACCCCAGACCATAGGGCACTTATTTCGAGCCCTGGTATTTATATATGGAATCAATACACAAATACTGCAATTAAAAACAATAATTTTTTATTCATTTAAAATTAAAACAATTGAAAAAATAGACATTTATTAGCATATTTTATTAAATAAAGTTTTTATACTAGGTATAAATATGTTTTATTACATATTAAATTACGTAAGGAAAATACCAACCTTTCGTTTTTCTGTGGAGGAAATGATCGCCCTCCGGCCATTAAGACTTCGAAGGCATTTACTGCATTTACCGTTGCCCTTCTACAGACATCTACGAGATGATCCTCCACCTTGTCTTCTTTACATTGGAAAGTGAATGATTTTATGTTAAATCTCTTGACAATTTCCCCCACAGTTAGCCCAGCAGGGCACTCTATTTCAAACCCTTGTTTGGTACCAGGTTGAAGTTCCACACTACAGAAAACGGCGAAGTTTCTTCCCTTAGCACCCGGAGGATGTATTCTGTAAAAGAGGGACTCCAATGTTGTGGAGTTCCACTCGTTTAACATTAGATTTTTGCTATCGACATGATCGCATTTTAAGCAAATGACTGCTATTAGACTGCAGGTTGTTTGGGGACTTTCTTTCGCCGCCATTGCGGCCATGTGCTTTGCATCATTTACACTTCCGGTCAAATGCTAATCAAGATGGCGTCTAGTGTCGACGTTTAGTCTCGGTCGAGAGGAAAAAAACGGTGGTATGTTTTATTTCTGTGTGTGAAAATTGATAATTCATTGATATATCACTTCGCAAAGCTGTCTCAGATGAATTTATATAAAAATATCTTCAGTAAAAACTTCATTGACAAAGTTTAAAACCAAATCTTCCTGTGCTTTTGTGTGAGATGAACTCATGTCAAGTTCCAACAATAATGGTTCTAACAAAAAATCAAAAAATTCAAAACGAAAACTTAGCAGTCCATCTGAAAATCAGAACAAAACATCTCGCAGAAGGTTTCTGTCTACATCTCTCCAAGATCTGAATTCTTCAATTACTTCTGGTAAACAGGGCAGTGTGAACATTATGAAAGACAATTCTGAGATGACCACTATCTCAAATTCGTCGACCATTGCACCTGAGGATACACCTATAAGTGCTTCTGTTAGTGTTAGTCAAGCAGACTCTCATTCATCAACTACAGAGCCTATCCCCATTGCCCAACCCCCCCCCCCCAACCCCCCTCTCATACAATCCAGGGCCAAACATACAGTTTACCAGGCCTGATTTATTCAGCTATGTGTGATCAGAATGTTATGTCTCAGCTGGTCCCTGTATTGGTAAGTGCTAGAACACCAACCATAGAAAAGGCTGTAGAATCAGTATTCAACCAACTAAACTTGACAATAGCCAAACAAGCTGAAGAGATCAAGGATTTAAAACATCAACTAAAGGAGGCATACAAAACAAATGCCAATCTCCAAAACCAAATATGGGATTTAGAAACATCAGTGGATGATCTAGAACAATATGGCAGGAGGACCTCTCTAAGATTCCATAACTGCCAAGTGCCAGCTGTTCAAAACCAAACAGGGAACTACTTAGATACTGATGCAATGGTGATAGATCTATGCAAATCCAAATTGAACATTGATATAAAGGAGGACGACATTTCCCGATCCCACCCTATCGGTAAACCTAACGCCAACGGAAATATTCAAATCATTTGTAAATTCAAAAACTGGAAAGTAAAAAACAATGTTTATTCTGCGAAACGAAAACTCAAGGGCACGTCCTATTTTGTAACCGAAGACCTAACCAGGTACCGTCAAAGTATTGTACACGAGCTGTCAAAAGCGAAACAAGCAGAAGCTAGAAACTCATACTGGACGAACGACGGACGCATTTTTGTTAAGATCGAGAAGGAGGGCCCGAAACACCTGATCCGCACCTTTAATGACCTTGACCCTATTGCTCCAGGTGCGGAATCCGAGTATTAGAATATATAGAGATGATTTTGTTTTCGTTTTTTTTTTCCTTTTTGGTAGACTCAGTTTTGTTTAGCTGCTATTAATGTATTTCTTCATAAAATGCATTTTTAATGCAAGTTAAATTGTATTTCATTGCATACAAAATAATGGTTTTGTAAACTTTCACTGCATATTACAGTAACTTAATAAATTGTTCCCCTTATTTTTTCCTTCAAAGCGTCTAAAACATGCTGCTCTTACATGTAGCAGTATGTGTATCAGTGTACTCAGTTTTTTCAATGATGGACCGAGTAGCTGTCAATAGGCTTTTTTGTTTTGCCTAGCGACTTGTTCTGTTCTTTTTTGATTTTTGATTTCTTTTTACCCAAACTTTTTTTCAATGTTTTTTCGTTTTTGTTTTTAACCAAAGGTCATACAAATAAAATTGCATGTTTTCTTATTATATGTCTCCTTGCGGCTGGTTCAAAGATTGCTCAACACTTCTCCTTATGTCTTGATAATGGCTAATACAATAGAACAATATCGAGCAGCAATTGGACTTTTCTATTGTAAATGTAGATGTACATCAAAATCACTGCTATTCTATGTTCTACGATTTAATGATTTTGTTTATTTTCTTATTGAGTGTCTTAAGTATATTTTACAAAATACTAAATGCTTACTGTCAAAGGGGGCACAAGACAATACTTTTTTAAATTATGTGTTTCAAATTATGTATTTCCTTATATTGTTGTCAGGCGACATAGAGACAAATCTGGGACCATCTCAAAGTACCCAATCCACACTGGACATTTTTCATTTAAATGTAAGAAGTATTAGAAACAAGTTTGATAAGTTTCTGAGTATTGTGTCAGATTTCGATATTTTATGTTTCACACAAACCCATCTTGATGCTACCATTTTAAACGAAGACATTCCTATTGATGGATTTAGCTCAATTTTTCGTAAAGATATAAACTCACATGGGGGCGGTGTAATAATATATGCATCTGACTGCTTGCGCACTATTAGACGCCCTAATCTTGAACCTTTGAATCTAGAATGTATGTGGGGAACCACTTGCTGTTAGACGAATGTCCAAAGTAAGAACAACTATGTATAAAATATTTCATAAAATGGTACCCGAGTATTTGAAAGAAATATTTCCAAACATTCGATCAGAAGAATCAAATTACGTAACAAGACAATCACAAAATTACTGTATCCCTAAGTGTAGATCAAATATTTATAAATCATCATTTGTTCCAATTACAATAAGGGAATGGAATTCTTTATCTCTTGAAACAAGACAATCCAATACAATCGGTTCCTTCAAAAATTGTGTAAACTCTCAGGAAACACCTACCCCAACCTTTTTTCCTTTTGGTGATCGTTATTGGAGTGCAATTCATACTAGATTAAGACACAACTGTGTTCTAAATAAAGACTTATTTAGGTGTAATATTATAAACAGTCCACTATGCACTTGTGGAAAAATAGAAGACGCATATCATTTCTTTTTTTCTTGTGCGAATTACACTTCCCCAAGAAACGACTTGTTCAAATGCTATTTTTAGAATGATAAATTTACGTATTGTAAACACTCTTGTTCTATTATGGGGAGATAATTCGATCAGTATTTCTGAAAATGAAAGTATATTTTTAAATGTGCAATTATTTATCAAGAGATCTGGTCGTTTTTGAGTAATGTATTTAGATTGTCTGTCCATACTATTGTAACGGGCGGTTGCCCAATAGTCCCAGAATTAATGAACAGGAATCGATTTCAGTTTTAAGCGTTTATTAATTACAACAATAAAACATCCATAACAATGATAACAATGCTTACAGGTCAAATATAGACCGCTCTCTCCTCTAAACACGTCCACTCTCTTCAATATAAAAATCAGCACTCCTCAAAATTACAACGGTCGTCAGTAATAATACCGTCGGGCTAACCCGGGCCGGGACGTAATGTGACGTCATACTCATAACATAAAAATGACGTTTAGCGCACAATCAATAGAACAATAATTATTACGCTAACAAAATAGCAATAGGTATATTTTATACATAATAAACATAGATTTATGCTAATTTAATATCAGTCAATGTACACAACTAATAATCAATTACTGGAATATTAATTAATACATATTCAATAAAGATATCAACCGTCACACTCCCCCCTTCCCAAGACCTAATGTACCATGTACATTAGTCTAAATTACTAGTATTAGTTCGAATATTCAATGGACATTTAATGAAAAACTTGACAAGTATTAATGCTACACATAAAAGCATAATTAAGGATACTGACATGTCATAATGAGCAATAAGACATATACATATCTCATAGTATATAATAAATACTAGTAGTTAAGTTATAAAAATGTTAAAGCAAACAGTAACCACAGGATGAAAAGCCAGGTTTCCCAAATTTGGAAACCCGATGGAAACATATGGGAATCGTGACATCAGTAGTTTCCATATAGTTTCCATTTTATGGAAACCACATAGTGGTTTCCACATAGATTCCCGACATGGAAACAATCAACCTGTGGTTTCCCGTAAGTTTCCCAAGATAGGAACCATGGAAACATACCCCGGTGGTTTCCACATAGATTCCCGACATGGAAACAATCAACCTGTGGTTTCCCGTAAGTTTCCCAAGATAGGAAACCATGGAAACATGCCCCGGTGGTTTCCATGTAGATTCCCGATATGGAAACAACCAACCTGTGGTTTCCCGTAAGTTTCCCAAGATAGGAAACCATGTAAACATGCCTCAGTGGTTTCCATACAGATTCCCGACATGGAAGCCACCAATGTGTAGTTTTCCCCATGTTTCCCAGGCAGGGAAACTTTGAAAGTATCTCTCAATACTAACCCACCTACCTTTTATTTTACAAAAAGTTAAATATTT
The DNA here is from genome assembly GCF_032062105.1 of Saccostrea cuccullata. Taxonomy (NCBI): domain Eukaryota; kingdom Metazoa; phylum Mollusca; class Bivalvia; order Ostreida; family Ostreidae; genus Saccostrea; species Saccostrea cuccullata. The sequence continues at coordinate 31,523 of NW_026938256.1, forward strand.
AATTATGTTACCATATTCTTACCAATTATAGAAATATTTCAAAAGTGTTTACATGCTGTATCAAAATAATTAACTTCAAACAATTAAAATAACTAGATGTGTATTTCTGTGTGATTAATTTAATATTTCAGCACCGTGAACGCAATTCAATTTTAATTTAATTTTATTTAACTGAATTTTATTTAATTTAATTTAATTTTGAATTTGATTTATCACATAAGTTTTGGTAAACTCGTATATAATGCGTGAAGTGGAATAGAAAAAAGTAAGTGCATGCAGTTATGTAGAAATCAATCATTTCCGATCCCACTTTCTTGAAGCTGTCTATGATGAATGTTCCTTTGAAAAAATGGAAGAGCTAAGGAAGGGTACATTTAATGAAATTATTTATAGAAAAGGTTTACTAAAAAGATCGATTAAAAAGTAAATAAAGAAATATGTCAAGTTACGATTACTGATTAAGGACAGGTGAGACGTTCCTCAATAAAATAATTATTTTTTTTTCCAATATTTTGCTATTGACATTGAAGAATTGTTTTTACATAATTACATGTATTCACAAGACATCAAGGTACCTTACCAGGCATTTGTGTTAGATACCAGAGGTTGGCATTTCTTATATACCGGGGTAATCCGTCAGGAAAAAAATACTTCAGTTGGTTTGTCAAAATTACATTCTTAGTGTTTCAAGTTTTTAAATACAAGTTTAGAAAGTGATAAAGATTTTGTTTTAATATGAATTAATATATTAATATAAACTGGTCAGATAAGAATCATTCATCGAATTGGCTTGGGGCTGAGTATTATCATACTAGTATTTTACTATTAATAGTGAATATTATTTTTATTAATGGGGGTGGGTGGGTTGCTTTTCATTTTTTCCCTGAGAAGCCCCCCCCCCCCCCCCCCCCCAAAAAAAAACGCTTTTGAAAAAGTCACTATGGTCGGCCTGTGTAATTAGGGATACCTGTCCTCACGTGCCATTTCAGGTGGAGACACGTGCCTCGAAGACACCTGTCACTGTGTATTTTTTGTATATTCTATGTGAATTGAGACGGTTTTGTACCTAAAGGGAACATTGGGCTGTTGTCGAGCATGTACACACACAGTCTCCGACCGAAATTTCTTTTAAATTAAGATGATGATTCATGTTTCTTTTATCATTTAAAAAATTGTATATTCCATAAATAAAGTTACACAAGAGAACATATTTATAAAATAACCTACATTTAAGAAGTTCAATGAAAGAACAAACTATTTAGAATTTTTATTTCAATTTTCATTACTGATTTAAAATAAAACTATCCTCTTTAGAAATTAAATAATTTTCTATAGGTATTGAATAGATCTTAATTGTCCTCGTGTATAATTATATTAAATCAGAATGACGTTAATAGATCAATGTGAAATCAAAACTGTATTTAATATTGTTGATAGGTTTTTGTGTGAAATTTGTAATCTAACGTACTACAAAGGATTTATTAGATAAATGTTTATAATATAATTCATCACATAAACTTTTTCCCCCTTTTTTTGTTTAAATATGTACGCAGATCCCCGTGTAGTAAACGCCTGCACTTTTCGCATGAAATTACAATGTAGGGTCCTAATTAATGCACATACATTATATTTAAGAAACTTTAAAATTTTCAGCCATTTTTTTTTCTCCAAAGGCCATTGCTCTAGATAAAGAAAAGTCTATAATATTTTGCATGATTTTGTTTTTCTTAAGAACAATGGCTTTTAAAGTAGTGCATGCTAAGGCAATCTATTAAAAGAATTAATTGTATAATTAATTCATTGTACAATTGTCACGATTGTATTTTTGTGCAGTTTTTGTTGATTTCATTCTATAAAGGTATGAAGTTTGTCAATACTTCAACAAACATTTCTTTATCTATGTTGTACACTACTTTATTTTTATTCGCCGACATGCTACTCTTTTTTAAAAAAAATAGACTCGATCCTCAGGCCTGTAGGAATGTAATTTCCGTTAGAGTAGTAAACTAACCGGGATTTTATTTTTACTAGCATACCTTACCAGATTTCTTAACGAAAAAAAAAACATTAAAAGAAATACAGGGCAGCTAAAGCTGTATGCATAAGTACAGCCCTGCACATCAACGAGTATAGATGACTTTCGACATAATCTTTCCCATGACTTCACTTATACCAATCACGACTAAAATACTGAATTAAAATACTGTTATATTTTCCTGCCTTTGATTAGATGTTAGTTTTGTTCCACCTATAGAGATATAACTCACCTAAGAAAAAGGTTTTCAACATTCTGATTCATTTAACAATTTTACGTGATAAAATGATGTGGGAAATTTTTTTAGCTAAAGGCCAAGGAGTTTAAAGTACAATGTACATGTAGCAATTAGAGAAAAGTCTACCAGGTGCACCAGTAATATTGATAGCAGGCTCAAAATCTAATTAAACCCCGAAAAGGAGGGAGTTCAATTAGTAATTTAACCCCCCCCCCAAAAAAAAAAAAACCAAAAAAACAACACAACAATTTATTAGCAATGAATTATTAATCACCGAACTTTTCAATCATCACTACTGAAATTAAAAAAAACTGTTCTTGATAATCATATTATAATTGTAGCTCATTTTCATGCCTTTTAGGATTCCTGTGGAAAGTTCACAATAAAAAAAAATGTGCTTTTAAACATTTAACATCTTTTGGTGTGACATTATAAATTCATAATCATACATGTAACAGTTAAAATAAGCGGGGAGAGGGGGGGTTACTTTCAGCAAGGACGGCCACTACCAACAACCAAGCCCCGAAACCCATATCCCGAAGGCAAATAAGTTGAGGTGTCAAGCAAGAAACAATTTTTTTTCTGCTCTTGCCTCATGTATTTAACCCCTTTTTTTCTAAATATACTAGGCCTACACATCATATCGGCAAAAATATTTAGGAGCCCCTCTTTTTATTCCATGAAAAGGGGAAAACTTAATTAAATTCTAATATAAGATCTCATAATCACACTTAATCATAGTGAATGTAAACAGTTTATATTTCCCATCCTGCATCGCTCTGTAGGCGCTTTATTTCATTGGTCAATTTCCCGAGGCGCCATTTTTGGAGGATCGAGAAGGACGAAGAAGAAGGTGTAAGCAGCTGGTAAATGTGAAAAGTTAAGATGGTTTCACCACCCAGTGTCTTTAAGACTGTGATAATTGCAATGGCCAACGATGAAGGATTAGTGTACGTATATTTTTGTTAACTTTTTACGGTAAATAGTTGTAATATTTGGCAACAACAAATCTTCACCATCGGAGGCAACTTTTGTTCTGACGCCATTTTGAAAACTTGGATACCTAAGTTTTAAATTGTTAAGTGTATATATTGCAGAGAGAAAGAGAGAGAGAGAGAGAGAGAAATTTGAGACAGTGATATAGCATAACTTAGATTATGGAGGCCCCAAAGGCACCGTGCATGTGCATGCTGTATGTTGTAAAATGGCAACGTTTCGCCTTTTATTATGTTTATTAAAATGTATGCTCCATATGTATGTTCCCTCTCTATATATAAATGAATACATTTCGGAAATATTTTTAACCCCGCTCAAATTATCCGGATGATAATAGTTACACCGAGCATGGTTTCGTAGTTAAATTCAGACTGCAGAACATCCGGTTTGAATACATGTGTTTTCTGACTTTTCGGTTTTGGAACTTACGACTTATGGCAAGGTATAAATTAAATATTTTTGGTTCAAAACTTTGATGAAAGCATCGATATTTTTACAAAAAGTGTCTTCAATCTCAGCTTATCCGATTATTCATGAAGGATATCCTCATCAGAACAGTTGGAATAGATTGTAGCGAATAGCATAACCCTTAATCATATGCATGACGATGATATGGAGGGAAAATATACATAAAAAAGTGAATGTAGGTGAAAGCCTGTCCACTTTTCTGAAAAGATTAGGTTTGTTTTATTGTTTATTGAAGTAGTTTACTGCTCAAAAGATTTTTTTGTAATGTCTAACCTGTTGAGATGAAGATGTAAAAGAAGAAAAGCCTAATAGTGAATTAATATTGATAGTATGTCAAGAAATGCAAATGAATCATCAGCTTGAATTATCAGTTTTTTCACAATTATTGACCTGAGTAGGTCAATGTATAGCGAATAATACATACTCTTTTCCACATCACATCCTAGCCCTAGACACCAATATCAGCCAGAGGGACAGAGGCCCTAGGGCTGATATTGGTCGAAGGTCTGATACAGGATGTGATGTGGAAAAGGGTATGTTTCATTATGTTTATTACAAACTTGGTAATAAAATACAGAACACTTCAAGTTGAGAAGATCAAGAAAATAAGTAAATAACCATGCACAATAAAACTACTTACATACATGCATGTACACGGTATTGTCTTACTGAACAGATTTAGCTGTCATTAGGTCAAAATTGGAAATAATAACATGCTTCTTATATCTGTATATATAGGTAACTCTTGATGGCTTGAACTTCGATTTCTCGGAAGCTCTTGATCGCTTGAAGTGAGTCTCTGGTCCCGATTTTTTCCACTATATAACTAAGCAGATTCGCTCTTGATTTCTCGAACTCCTGATCTCTCGAAACCCTTGATCCCTCGAAGTCAAAATGCAGTCCCGCTGTGCTGTGAATTTTACCCTTGATACCTCGTAGTGGCTGTGTGTATACCAAGTTATAATGTTCAAACTTTTGCCATATCTGTATATCTGTGTGTCTGTCTGTGTGTCTGTTGTCAACTTAAACCTTCATCATAACTTTAGAACTATATGAGATAGTGGCTTCATATTTAGTATGCATACTCCACTAATGAAGTACTTTCAAATGGCAACAAGGACAATGATTATGTGATCTTGACTGTGACCTGTATGCTAAAAAAATTGCTTTTTCGAACTTTGTTGCTGTGTTTCACAAGCTCATCTTGTTTTTATGTGATAGTAATGCATCCGGCGTCCGTCCGTCTGTCTGCAAACACTACTCCTCCTTAAATTTTAGTCTGATTTCAATATAACTTGGCACACAAGTAGACTATACTAAGATACATAATTCTGTGCATCAGTTTTTGATAAGTACAAACCAGTAGAGCTACAGTCTCGACAGAGACTTCTGGTTATTTTTTCTTCCATCCCGGTTGTTGCTAATGCTATTACATAATTAGTTTAAATTAGAATGCAATAGTACCTGGACATAATTTATCATTTCAGAGAGAAGAAAACTGTGTGACTTTAAAAGAAAACCAGTGAGATAAAATCATAGAAAATGTATGATGATTCAGGATGTGGTCATTTGGTAAGTGGTAATTCATTCATGATTCGTATGTATATGACAATTGCCTGAAAAAAATAAAGATTCTAAATTTTATTTAAATACTGAACTATGGTATATCAGCTGTGAGCTACAAGAAGTTTTATGTAAAAGCTAGGGCTGAAACAATTTGCCCCCTCCATGTTATGTGTGTATTGCTATGACTGACATACAGTCAGTTCTATAATAGTATACATACACTTCAATAAAACTTTGTCATCTCGAACCTGAATTGAACAGGAAAAAACTCTGAGATCTCTCCAAAAATTTGAATGAAAAAAAGGAAATGCTTATTAACTGATTTCTTGCTGGTCAGTATTTTGATTACTTAAAGGAAGCTCTAAAAACTGCACACTAAAGAGTTCTACTTTAATATCAGGTAGTTTTATGAAGTTAGAGTGATCTGCCCATAGATTAAGATTTTGAAAAATGTTATTTTACAGTCAGTTAGATTATTTTTAATAGATTAAATTATTTTTAGCATTATTTTCATAAATTTTTCCAATGTAAGTAAACAGCAATGATTTCTGCTTACAGATAGTCCATTGTCTTTGAAAATTTCTTGGGGAAATGAGGCACATACCATATGTTCTAAATGAATAAAAATAAGACTCATTATGCACATATTTATATGAAATATGATAGATTTTTTTCTCTCCAAGGAATAATTTCTGCAAGTCACTAAGTTTTTAGAGTTTCTTTTATTTTATAGATATTCAATGAAATTATTTGAAGTATTAAATTTTGGTAAATTTTATGATACTAAAAGGTTATATGGATGAAAAAACAGGATGCGTGTATGACAATAGGGCTTAAATTTTTAATGTCTCTTAATTTTTCAGTGACATTAAAACAGGAATTGTCATCACCAATAGACGAATTTCACATTCCTAAGAGTTTTCTCCAATTGTCGGCGTATCGCTCATTTTCCCCACTTTGTCCTTTGTAAGTTACTTGTTAATATTTTCAATCTTCAGAAATATTGGACAATTACGATCTGTATCTGTCAGTTAGATTTTATTGTTTTATTTTTGCCAGAGTATGGGGGCAACATGAAAATCATAATGAATATGTTCATACAGATTTTATTTCTAAGATATTGTCCCTCAAAGTTGATACGGTTAAAGAGGGAAAACAGCGTCTTAAGCCGGTTGACCCCAGATCGACCCTGCGAAGGGGAATAACTTTTGTAAATGTGAAAGTCCTTTATGGTATATCATATAGATCTAAAACTGACTGAATTTTGATCAGCCAATTCATGAATATGATGAATGGATGTAAATAATGTTGGTCAATATATGTAAAAAAAAAAAAATTAAATTACTTGTTTATATATACATTTGTGGTATCTCTCCCATTGAAGTTTATAAACTTGTTATTTATTTCTTAAATAAACTGAGCGCACATGCAATACCGGTATAAAATTACTCATAAGATACATGTATACTTAAACCATGATAAAATCTTATGTGTCCAATGCAGCATATGATAAATCATTAACATACAAGTACATGTGTATATATACTGTAATACATATATATTGCATTATTTTTAGGTCCTGTTCTGTGCATGCCCTAAGACAGTGTCTACCCATCACTCCATCTGATATCACTTGTTCTGTGCATATTTCTCTCTCAAACTTAAACTACAGAGAGCCTGTGGATAGAGGATGAAGAGTGACCTTGGACTAATTTTCTAGGTCAAAGGTCAGTATCAAAATCTACTGTATATCTTTATTTAAAATCGTAGTCCAGAGTATATTTCTCCCCTGGTGTAATCTAGCTTTTGTGCAATGGGGTGGAGGGTCTGCAATGATCTTCAACCAATTTCTAGGTCAAATATCAAAATAAAAAAAAATCTCTCCCTAATATTTTTGTTATTATAAAGAGTATGTTTTCTCTCAAACTAATCAAACTTAAAGCAGGGTTCTTAGTATGAGATACATGTAGTAATATATTCTCAATGACATAATAAGGCTGAAAACAATTTATATTATGTTATTTTTTTTCACTTATCATAAAGCATTAAATATTAAAGAGATACATTAAATGCTTAAATCATATGTATCATGGTCATGGAAAGTAATTATTGATATTGGTATATTAAAGGACATTGACTGATCTTTCAGATTTCTAAGTTATATTCAAGAGAGTAACTTAGAAAAATAATAGCATGAGATCTTCATAAGTATGGCCTTAGACTTGAGTAACCCTTATGTTACGACCCCCAGTAGAATTAGAGAATACTGACAAAGAATTTTATTCTATTTTTTGAATAAGCATTATAATTCTGACATCATATAATAATTTTGTATGAATATTGCAGATCATAGGTGATGTGAAGAAAACCAGGAAACTGATGTTGAAAGAAGTACTTAATGACCCTTATGAATGGACTTAAATGTGAAAGACTGTTCCATTGTTTATCTAAGATATATGAATTTATTTAATATTTTGATATCATTGTAAAATTCAGTTACAGTTTTTGTACATCAAATGAATTATTAAACATATAAAATGGTAATGCTTTTTTCTTTTACATGTAATAAATTTTTTAGATAGATTTTTAAAAGAATACGCATTATTTCACATTGCTTCCTTTAGAAAAGTTAGGGAATCTTGAAGTTTCCCAGTAATTTCCACCAGGAATGGGACTCCAGATAATTCCACCAAGTTTCCGCCACACAGAAAGTGCTACACAAGTTCCATATAGTTTCTGAGTCAAGGAAACTTCAGTAATCATAAGGTTTCACGAGCTTCCATGTAGTTTCTCATAAAAGAAAACCTTAAGATTCCATCAAGCTTCCATTCCACGGAAACCACTACGCTCATATTCCATATGGTTTCCTGAGTCTAGGAGTCGAGGAAACTTTAGGAATCGTGAGGTTTCCAGAGCTTCCATGTAGTTTCCCGTATAAGGAAACCTTAAGATTCCATCAAGTTTCCATTCCACGGAAACCACTACGCTCCGATTCCATATGGTTTCCTGAGTCAAGGAAACTTTAGGAATCGTGAGGTTTCCCGAGCTTCCATGTAGTTTCCCGTAAAAGGAAACCTAAAGATTCCACCAAGTTTCAATTCCACGGAAACCCCCTACGCTCCGATTCCATCAAGTTTCCTGATTCTGGAAACCAGTGGAATCTTCAGGTTTCCCATTACGGGAAACTACATGGATGTTCGGGAAACTTCAGGTTTACAGAGGTTTCCGTGGTTCGGGATACCTTATGGAATCGGAGCGTAGGGGGTTTCCGTGTCACGGAAACTTGGCGGAATAACCTAGCATCCGCTACGGAAACCACTGGGAAACATGATGTAAACTTGAGGTTTCCATGTGGTTTCCATAAAGTTTCCCATGATGGGAAGCCACTTTTTTCACCTAGTGAACAATATGAAACTGATTCAAGTTCATAATTTAAAGTTAACAATATGAATTACACTTATAATACTAATGTTTCACTGTTTACTGTTCTGGAAAAAGTTCCTCGCGCTCCAGGAGTTCCGATATCTTTCTCTTCAGTGCGCGGTTCTCGCTTTCCAGTTCTCGGAGGGACGATCCTGGTTTTTGAAGTTGTTCTAAGCGCTCCTTCGTCACCAAACGCACACGGGCGATCCTATCTATCTGGCTACCCAGTTTAACGATATACATTTGAAGCGAGTCCTCAGTGGAAGGTATGGGAGGGATATAAAAATCATCATCACAATACGAAAGAGTTTGTGTAGATCTGGACTGGGGTTTCTTTAAATAATCGGCAACGGAGATTTTCTTGAAGTCAGTCTGCGTCGCTACTGTTGCAGGTTCCATCGAAGAAAGAAGAGGTTCCACCATCGAGCAAGAAGACGACTCCACCAACGAACAAGATAACGGTGTCAACGACGAAGACGACTGTGCCAACGAAGAAGATGGTTCCAACGACGAAGAGGACGGTGCCAGCGCCAAAGAAGACGGTTCCAACGACGAAGAAGATGGTTCCAACGACGAAGAGGACGGTGCCAACGCCAAAGACAAATCCAACGAAGAGGACGGCTCAGTCACCGGGGGAGGAATCACCACAGTTCCGGGAGCAACGTTCGCCATCGAGGGGAATCCAAGTTCTGCTGTGGAGGAAGAAACGCCGGCTGTCTGGGAAGTCTGGGCACGACGGAAGTTATATTTCAACAGTCCAGGGTCGATATAATTCGTGGCCCTAACCATCTGGCTGGTTGCCTTGGCAATAGTGGCCTCAAGGATGGAAGGATTAGTCTGCTTATGTATGAATTTCAGGTGACTCTTCATGTCTGATTTTCTTCTGACCAGTGCATGGCATCCTTGGTGAGGGCACGCCCACTTCTGAACCTCCCGAACGTGACACTCTTCCCAATGGCGCTGGAATTTCGCCCTCGATGGGAATGTCCCTTGAAAATTGCAATCTGCAATGGGGCACTGCATATTGGCAACATAGCCAAACTCCTGGATGTCTAATTCAAAGACGGACTCTTCGAAGTTAAAATCATCCTCAGCCATGAGGTCTAGAACATCCACTTGTGGGTCAATGTCCATGATGAAACTTGACAAAAATCCTAAGAAATAATAACATACTTTTAAATTCATAAACACGACAAAAACCGAACTTTATACCTGGTATTCCTGAACAAGACCTTTCTCTAGTCTAATGTTCAAGTGGATACATTTCACTAAGTTTCTCACAACGTACAAAATCGTGCATCACTCAATCACTCATCCAATATCAACAATTGCTTACATGTACAAATACAGTCGATACACAACCGAAAGCAGTAGCCCATGGTTTCAAATTACATATGTATGCATGTATTACGTACAGTAATTTCTACTATAACCCATTTCATATGAGTATAAAAACAATATTTATTTAGGACAATCTATGTCAACGAGTTCAACTTTTCATTCATGGATCTATGTTCATGGACTTATGTAAATGAATAACTGTTACTCTCTTAATTCTTACGATGGACTCTACAACACCAACAACAAAGACTAATTGTTAATTAAATATGAATATATATATTTATTTTAATCCAGTGTATTATAGTTATGGACTATAAATAACTTTAGACTTGAGGCGTCTGCCCCTTCTACTGAATCGTGGTGATTCTGGTCTTGGTTCAACCCTTTCATCACTTTCCTCCTCAGACTCATTGCTATCCTCAGCAATTGCAAAATTGTCCTCTAAGTTAAATTCCACCCCCTGTCCCTCATCTGACTCTAATTTCTCTTTAAGTAACTTTAAATGGTCTACGTGTACTATTTTTAATTTTCCATCACTACATCTTTTTACTTCATAAGTTATGTCTGATAACTTCTGGACAATTTCGTAGGGCCCTGTCCACCCTAATCCAAGTTTTTGATTTGCTTCCGGTGGATACCAACGTAGTACTTATGTTTTTGGTTCAAATGACCTTATCTTTTATTTAGTATCGTAATAATGCTTTTGTTTCTGAAAACTACTATGAATTTTCATGTGCATAGTCTAATGCGTTTTGCATTGCTTCTTTAAACCATTCGACGTATTTTATTGGACATTCTACAGGAGCGTCATTAGGGTGAGTCGGTGACCCTGTGATAAGGTCTATATATAGGGAGTGAAGTCTCCCTTCCTAGCATTAAGAGGTTTGGGGTACATTTAGTACTTTCTTGTACTGAAGCGCGATAGGCCATTGTTAAAAATTGTAAATGTTCATCCCAGTCGTCTTTGTAATCGTTAACAAACATCGCTAACATTTGTTGCAAAGTTCTGTTGAAGCGTTCTATCATCCCGTCTGATTGGGGATGGAAGGGCGTTGTCCTAGATTTTTCTATTTCAAAAATATCACACATTCGTTTGGAAAGATTTGACTCGAATTCGCGCCCTTGATCTGTATGAATTCTTAGAGGCGAACCATATCGGCATATAAATTCACAAATTAACTTGTCAGCGACCGTCTGTGCAGTGTGGTCTGACAGAGGATAGGCCTCTGTCCACTTTGAAAAATAGTCCCCGACTACCATAATATATTGATTGCCTTTGTCTGTTATAGGAAGAGGACCCATTATGTCTACTGCGACGCACTGTAGGGGTCGATATACTGGCTCGCGTTTCATGGGCGATTTGCCCAACCCTGGACCGGGTTTTCTACGCTGACACGGAAGGCAGGTCTGACACCAGCGAGATACATCGCTTGTCATCCCTGGCCAGTAGTACCTAGCCCTAACTTTACCCAAGGTCTTTTCTCGACCTAAATGTCCAGCTGACTTTGTATTGTGTAAATGGTTCAAAATTTCGGTTCTAAGAACTCGAGGCACAACTGTTTGTAAATATGTCAAACCATTTTCGTTTTTCCACATTCGATATAAGATTTCATTTTCAACTTTCAATAACTGTCGCTCTCGTATTAGAGCTGTCATTTCCATACTAGTACTCTTAAGTTTAGATATATCTTCGCCATTCTTCATCTTTGTTTGAACTATTTTTCAAATCTACGGAACTGACAATCGTAGAGCTAACTTGCTCTTTTCCACATTGGTCACACTCAGCGCGTAAACATCTGCGTCGTGGTCTACGCGATAACGCATCAGCATTACCATGCGATACTCCTTTGCGGTGTTCGATATGAAAATCGTAAGTATCGAGTAAGGAGAGCCATCTCGCTACGATTCCTTCCGGTTCTTTGAAGTTTTTGAGCCAAATTAAAGATGAATGATCTGTCCGGATTAGAAAGTTCTTACCACTCAGATAATATCTAAAATGTTTCACAAATGAAACTACAGCTAGTAATTCTCGGTATGTTGTGCAATAACTCCGCTGAGAACGAGAAAGAGTCTTGCTAGCATAAGCGATGACTCGCTCCTCGCCATCTTGAATTTGCGACAAGACCGCACCGATGCCGGAATTACTGCGTCTGTGTCTAGCACAAATTGACCGAAACGTGTGGGGTAAGACAAGATGGGTGCGGAAATTAAAGCTTCTTTTAGCTTTTGAAATGCTTCGTCGCATTCATCGGTCCAGGAAAATTTTCTGTTTTTCTGAGTAAGTTGCGTTAATGGAAAGGCTATTGTTGAAAAATTTTGAATAAATTTTCTATAGTATGACGCAAGACCCAGAAAACTTCGAACATCGGTCACTGATTCAGGATTCGGCCAGTCGTTGACTGCCTTGATTTTCTCTTCATCGCATTTTATTCCGTCGACTGACACAATGTGTCCTAAATATCGAACTTCATCTTGGAAAAACGTACACTTATGGGGTTTTAGTTTTAATTTAGCACTTTTAAATTTTGAAACTAGTTTCAAATTGTCTAAAGTTTCCGTAAATGTTTTACCAAAGACAATCACGTCGTCAAGATAAACGAGACAACGTTCCCATTGCAACCCGTTTAGAACAAGTTCCATAAGTCGTTCGAATGTCTTAGGACTGTTGGCCAATCCGAAGGGCATTACGCGAAATTGGTACAGCCCACGGTGAGTCGCGAAAGCCGTTTTAGGCTTATCCTCCTCTGACATTTTTACTTGGAAAAATCCTTGAGCGAGATCTAAAGTACAGTAATATTGAGCACCTGAAAGCGAATCTAAAGAATCATCGATTCTCGGTAAAGGATAGCTATCTTTGATTGTTTTCAAATTTAATTTTCTATAATCAACGCAAAATCGAGTGGTATTATCCTTTTTCTTGACCAATACGATGGGCGCTGCCCATGGTGATTCACTCGGCTCAATGATGCCTTGATTTAGCATTTTGTCTATTTCTTCATTAGCTATATCTCGCGTTGGTGTGTAGGCAGTCGCCTAGCAGGAATTTTAACAGGTGTTTGATCTTTTAACTTGATTTTGTGGTGGACTAGGTCTGTTTGACCTACTCGTCCATCTGGTCCGACAAATATATCTGAATACTGAGCTAAAACTTGTTTAAGTTTATTTTTCTCATCCGCTGACAATCAGTCAGAAACATTAGACATAAGAGAACTTAAGTGGTCTGGTAAGTCTTTCGTTAACAGTCCGTGATTGTCTTGTCTAATGTCTTTAGACGCTTGTTGTTTTTGGTGATAAATTTCTGTTACAGGCTCAAGAGAAGCAACATAAGCGTTTTTCTTTAATATGACTGTCTCTGGGGTAGGGTTTAAAACAGAAAATACCACTTCTGAGTCTTTTGACTTTATTATTGACTTTGGTATAATGACATGTTTTTCACCCATATACCCTTCAAATGGTTCTAAAATACTGTCAATTTCGGGCAATTTCCCTTTGATTTTCCCTTTCAGAAATATTTCTGACTCTCCGGGAATTTACATGTATGAATTAACTGAACGCGAGCGCACGAATTTTCTGACACTGACTCATTTGTTAAGGCCAAGTCAAAATTTTTGAATGTCAAAACACCTCTGCCGGTATCAAAAGTGACATGATTACGAGCTAAAAAGTCTAATCCGAGAATTCCTTCGAGATTTCCTAAATCGGCTACCATAACCGATTGACTGAATTCGTCATCCGCGATCCCTAAATTCAAGGTACAGCGACCTAATACGGACATAGGTTCTCCGTCAGCTGTCGTCAAAATAGACGATTCATTCTCCAGTTTTACATTTCTCAAAGAATCAAATATCTGCTTCGACAGCAGAGTAACCGCAGAACCCGTATCTACAAGCATTTTAATATCTGAGTTTCCTACTGAAACTTTTATAAACCAGCAGTGTTGAGAAATAGCAGCTAATCTAAAGCTATTCAATGGCCTTTCATTTTTATCAACATTTTTATCACAATTGTTTGTCTGAGCTGAGCCTGTGGCCTCCATCCCAGCTCGTTCTAGTTTAAATCAGTATTCTCCTTGGACTGTTGTGTCCTTGGAGTCCTAACTGACTCATTTCTCGCGTCACTTGAGTTCTTCTTTGGACAATTGCGACTTATATGACCTTCCTCATTGCAATTAAAACAAGTGAACTTTTGAGAGTCTCGTGATTTGATAGGCGGGCGCGTGTTATTTCTCTGTTCAGTTTTCTCTACCTGATTGGGTCTTTCCGGTTTATTTAATAAATTCTTTAGAGATTCTTTGACATCTCTCATCGAATTCTCTAATCTGTCAAGTCTAGATGTCTCAAGGTTTGAATGACATGAGGTTTTCTGAATATTCTTTTCAGAATGTCCTCGTTTGTCAAGGCCATAACATTCGAATGAACGGACTCGTTCGGTTTCCGTAGTAAATTGTGCGAACCCTCGAAGGCCTCAAACTCTACAGCTAAAGATATAGCTCGATCCAGGGTGCTCGGATGAGCGAACTGAATGTGTCTTTTGATATCTTGATTCCCTAACCCGGAAATATACTGCTCGACAATTAAACTCTCTCTCATTTCTATAGGTATAGACGGAAATGCGCGGCTTGCGAGACGCTTAAGCGCATAGCCATATTCGACTACTGATTCTTCGCGATTGCGACGTCTATTTCTAAACTCACAGCGATATGCTGTAACTCGTTCAGGTGGGCAGAATCTCTGCATTAATACAGATTTTAACGCTCGTACTGACATAAAATTTCTCTGGGTAATTCTCCTAACACGCGCTGGGCTACACCTCTTAGACTCATGAAGTTGAAGCGCTTTTTCATGATCATTCCATTCATTCCACTCAGCCACTTGCTCAAAATGACACACATAATCATTCCATTCAACTTTATTTCCGTCAAAAGTGTCGGGTTCTTTCGGCTTTCTATTTACAAGCTTTGTACTTTTCTGTACATTTGCAGCCTTTTCTACAAAGTTTGTATTTTCTAATTCATCGTAGAAAGGGTGTTCATTAAAATCGACATTTGCCCCTTTTGGGCCTCTCCGAGTCACGTGATTTGTAAATGTTGACGGCGCGACATGTTTAGAATCGAGGGGATTTCTTGTGTTTCTTTCACGTTTTGGATTATGTGTGAATGTTTCAACTATGTCAGGAGTATTTATTCTCCTATTTGACACTCGTTGTTTTAAATCACACGATCTTCATTCATACCAAGACAGTGGGAAGAATTTTCTTGTGAACATGAAAACAAATCTGATTCAGCGTGCGCATGCACTTGTGTATCTGGAAAGAGGTACGGATCACGTTTCTGTGATGAAAGATCAGTGATTGAACTACAATTTCTGCGTCGCGGACAAGTACAAGTGTTAAATTCATGATCTGATTTTGAAAAACACCGGGCATTGTCTGGATAAGATTTAGGTCTAACGACTGAGTTATCGTTCTTTCCATGACTGACAAGAGGCGGATCATACATTCTATGAAATGCGCGCTCGGACTCGTACTCGGTCTCTGAACAATTGATGTCTAGGGGTAAGTTCTGAAGTTTGTTATTAGTTACTGATTTATTACATGTGGACATGTATCTACATTCGCCGTTATTCTCGAAAGATCTGTTTTGATCTAGGGGAACAGACTTATCGTCTGTAGTCGATCTGCGCATCAAGAAACTCGGTGTGAATAATTTCACAAACCCATTAAAACCACTGGACAAATTGTGTAAAAATGATTCATTTGAAGCCATTGGCTTTTTTCCCCTTATACTACACAATACAAAACAACAGTTAAACTAGAATCGATATCCCTCGGACGAAGCCCCCAAAATATGTAACGGGCGGTTGCCCAATAGTCCCAGAATCAATTAACAGGAATCGATTTCAGTTTTAACCGTTTATTAATTACAACAATAAAACATCCATAACAATGATAACAATGCTTACAGGTCAAATATAGACCGCTCTCTCCTCTAAACACGTTCACTCTCTTCAATATAAAAATCAGCACTCCTCAAAATTACAACAGTCGTCAGTAATAATACCGTCGGGCTAACCCGGGCCGGGACGTAATGTGACGTCATACTCATAACATAAAAATGACGTTTAGCGCACAATCAATAGAACAATAAGTAATACGCTAACAAAATAGCAATAGGTATATTTTATACATAATAAACATAGAATTGTGCTAATTTAATATCAGTCAATGTACACAAGTAATAATCAGTTACTGGAATATTAATTAATACATATTCAATAAAGATATCAACCGTCACACTACATTAATTCAATTCTGTACATGCATTACTTATGTTAGATAATCTTCTTGACCTTTGGTTCCTGTGTAAATTAATTTTGAACAATACTTTGTGTTATTAATTGTTGTAAAGGATCGAGAGGACGTTCTAAGTTTTTAAGAACTTGTGTCCAATCCTTTTGTTATAACATCAAAACAATAAAATATGTTCAAACCAACATTTATAAATGTAATTGTGGCACAGTCTAAGTCAAAATATGATGACATCAGTACACTAAAATGAGGTGAAAAAAGTTATAAAATAACACGTGAATTAATTTCCATGCAAATATACTTACCAATATAATGTGGTAGTGTCAGAAACATGGCATCATAGCGACCTGCTTGGAATATTTTGTTAGCCCGTTAGAGCACTTGACTGGCAATACAGGGCCCATACGTTCAATCCCAAGCCAAAACTCATTAAGTGTATCTTACATTGGGCGCCCACCGTGCGATCCATACACGTTTTCCCTGGTTGTGAGAGTGATTGCTATTAAAACTTCGCCCCCAGGTGTCGATACAGTCAGAAGCCCCAGGTTCAATTCCCAGTCGACGCATATAAAATGTCTCTGTTACGTAATTTTAAGCTCTACTGGTCAGAGAGTTACCAAATTTAGAAACTTTTAATAGAATTAGTGACTAAACATTTAATTATGAACCAAATCTGAAATACTCGTACTGGACTGGAGATCACAGTGAAAATGAAAAAGACTATCAAAATAGAGGGAATAAGCCTGGTCCATCTAGAGAGCTTTCAAAGTACCAGAAATCGATCCTTACCCCACCTCTGTTGATTTTACCGTGAAATCCTGGCTTACGATTGGTTGAAGTCTGTCACGTGAAGACGGTGGATTACTTATACCCGGTCAGTTGTAAATCCATACCCGGTCAGTAGGAATCTATACCCGGTCGATGTATAACGTCACAAACACAAACGTGACGTCATAATAGGCACAGTATGAGCGCGATGAAGGATTTAGCAGAGAAAACCATTTATAAACTACAGATAAAACGCAAATGTTACATCGGTGGGGTAAATTCGTTACATAGTCTTTTAATGACAGGGTATGGGATGATACCTGGTTAGTAAATTTCATACCTGACTCGGCTCCGCCTCGCCAGGTATGAAATTTACTAACCAGGTATCATCCCATACCCTGTCACTAAAAGACTATGTAACTAATATTACACTGTCTTGTGCGATTTCGCCTTGCATTGCCATTGGTGGTTATGTTTGATTTATTTGGGTAATCTCTTCTATATTCTCAACCAGGATATTTTATTGGTATTTCATGTTTGAAGATTTCATTTTCTGGCCATCTCGAGAACTAGTGAAGAAGTTCATGCCAAAATCTTTTTATAAATTTCCAAGGACCAGAGCTATCATAGACTGTACAGAGATTTTCATTCAGGGACCCGGGACCCTTCTGTAAATGCTAGGACATGACGTACATATAAATCTCACAACACCTTTAAATTCCTAGCTAGCATTACGCCAACAGGTGCTTTTAACTTTGTTTCTCAAATATGGGGAGGGAACACCCGACAGGTACATTACCATGTATGCTGGTTTCTTAGAATATGTGTCGCCGGGAGACGAGATAATGACTGACCGGGGATTCACCATTCCAGATTTACTTATCGAGAGATATGGGCATCTGAATATACCACCATTTACTCGAAAGTGTACTTGTGGCAAAGGGAATTACCTTACATCCTGTCAAATTTTAAAAAAATCCTCAAATTGCAAATTTGAAAATCCATGTTGAAAGAGTCATTCAAAGGTTGAAATCATTTAAACTTATTTTTCAGATTTCATACCCTGGAGTATGAAATCTTTAGTCAATTCAATGAGCATATTAGGTACATTCTTTTTTAACTGGAAGAAACCTGTTGTAACCAGGTGACACTGTGTGCAGTTTGAATTCAATATGTCACATGATCTCTCGTTAAAATTTTTTAAATTTCGTCATTTTGAAAAAAAAGAAGTCCATGGGCCTTATAGATCACCTGAGTATCGTAACAACTTTCCAGCAATTGAACTTGGTTCGTGTTGAATCCAACAGGCATGAAATTCACAATTTTTTAAGAGGCTTATTATAATTATACACTTAGCATGCTTACTTTGGTTACTTAATACCCAGAAGTAGATCAGAATGCATTTCCACTTTATAACCACCAGTTGTGCACCCTACCCAACAGGAACCACTGATCCTGCGGCCACATATTTAGAAAGTTTGGAAATTTTATCATAAATTTTATTTCTTCATAAATGGTTGATTAATACCAAAGAACAGATTTCAAAGCATTAATTTATTTCAAAGCAACCCCCCCCCCCGTTCCTCTAACGCAAGGGCCCTGAAATTAAGCATTTTGAAAGGGGCACCTTTCTTCATTATAAATATGTAATTAGATCAATGCATATTAACCAGGAGCCAAGGAAAAGATTTTCCAAGAATTTATGCATTTTACTATATAATCAATAGAGCCCCGTCCTAACACCAAAACCCCTGACTCAGGGACACTATTCACAATCTGGAAGAGGCTGTCTTATTCAAGATAACTATGTACTTGGTTAGTTTATTTACTGCCCAGGAGCAGAGAAGAAGAGTTTTAAAGAATTAATGTATTTTCACTATAAAAGCAATAGAGCTCCCGCCTACCACCAGGACCCCTGACCCAGAGGCCCTGAAATTCCCAAATTGGGAAGAGGCACCCTGAAATTTACAAATTGGGAAGAGGCAGCCTTATTCAACCTGGTTAGTTTATTTAATGCCCAGGAGCAGAGTAGAAAATTGTTGAAGAATTAATGTATTTTTCACTAAAAATTATTTGAACCCCGCACTACATGTAGCACCAGAGCCCCTGGCTCAGGGACTATGACATTCAGAATTTCTGAAGACATTCTTGCTCATCATAAATTTGTACTTGGTAAGTTTATTTAATACCCAGGAGCAGAGAAGAAGATTTTCAAAGATTTTATGCAATTTCACTATATAATCAATAGAGCCCCACCCTAGCACTGGAACCCTGACCCAGGGGCCATGAATGTTGTAACTTTGGTAGATTCAGCTTTATTAAACATAACTATGTACTTGGTTAGTTTCTTTAATAATGCCCAGGAGCAGAGAAGAAGATTTTCAAAGAATTTATGCATTTTCACTATGTAATATATAGCTCCTCCCTAGCACTAGAACCCCTGACCCTGGATCCATGAATTTCACATTTTTTGCGAGGACTAAATGCTGATTACAATTTTTAAAGATTGTTTCAATTTTAGCGCTTTTGGTCCCACCCCTCAGGTCCCGGGGGGGGGGGGGGGGGGGCAGGGACCATGAAATTCAAAATTTTTGTTCCACTATACTGTGCCAAATTTGGTTGAACGGTTGCAGAAGAAGCTGAAAATGTTCAAATGTTAACACACAACGGACGAAAACACCCTAACAAAAAATACTATAGTTAACTATAGTTTACTATAGTTAACTATAGTTATAACTTTGACACTTTGAAAACTTTGATTTAATATAGTGAAAACTTTGACACTTTGAAAAACTTTGACACTTTGAAAAACTTTGGCGAAAACTGACACTTTGAAAAACTTTGGCAAAAACTTTGACAAAAACTTTGACACTTTGAAAAACTTTGACGAAAACTTTGACACTTTGAAAAACTTTGACGAAAACTTTGACACTTTGAAAAACTTCGGCGAAAACTTTGACACTTTGAAAAACTTTGGCGAAAACTTTGATACTTCGAAAAACTTTATCGTAAACTTTGACACTTCGAAAAACTTTATCAAAAACTTGGATACTTTAGCACTTTAAAAGCTTTATCGAAAACTTTGACACTTTGAAAAAGTTTATCGAAGACTTTGACACTTGGAAAAACTTTGGCGAAAGCTTTGACACTTTGAAAAACTTTATCGTAAACTTTGACACTTTGAAAAACTTTATTGAAAACTTTGACACTTTGAAAAACTTTATCGAAAACTTTGACACTTTGAAAAACTTTGGCGAAAGCTTTGACACTTTAAAAAACTTAGGCGAAAACTTTGATACTTCGAAAAACTTTATCGTAAACTTTGACACTTCGAAAAACTCTATCAAAAACTTGAATACTTTAGCACTTCAAAAAACTTTATCGAAAACTTTGACACTTTGAAAAAGTTTATCGAAAACTTTGATACTTTAAAAAACTTTATTGAAAACTTTGACACTTTGAGAAACTTTATCGAAAACTTGATACTTTGAAAAACTTTATCGAAAACTTTGACACTTTGAAAAACTTTGGCGAAAACTTTGACACTTTGAAAAACTTTGGCAAAAACTTTGACAAAAACTTTGACACTTTGAAAAACTTTGACGAAAACTTTGACACTTTGAAAAACTTTGACGAAAACTTTGACACTTTGAAAAACTTCGGCGAAAACTTTGACACTTTGAAAAACTTTGGCGAAAACTTTGATACTTCGAAAAACTTTATCGTAAACTTTGACACTTCGAAAAACTTTATCAAAAACTTGGATACTTTAGCACTTTAAAAGCTTTATCGAAAACTTTGACACTTTGAAAAAGTTTATCGAAGACTTTGACACTTGGAAAAACTTTGGCGAAAGCTTTGACACTTTGAAAAACTTTATCGTAAACTTTGACACTTTGAAAAACTTTATTGAAAACTTTGACACTTTGAAAAACTTTATCGAAAACTTTGACACTTTGAAAAACTTTGGCGAAAGCTTTGACACTTTAAAAAACTTAGGCGAAAACTTTGATACTTCGAAAAACTTTATCGTAAACTTTGACACTTCGAAAAACTCTATCAAAAACTTGAATACTTTAGCACTTCAAAAAACTTTATCGAAAACTTTGACACTTTGAAAAAGTTTATCGAAAACTTTGATACTTTAAAAAACTTTATTGAAAACTTTGACACTTTGAGAAACTTTATCGAAAACTTGATACTTTGAAAAACTTTATCGAAAACTTTGACACTTTGAAAAACTTTGGCGAAAACTTTGACACTTTGAAAAACTTTGGCAAAAACTTTGACACTTTGAAAAACTTTGGCAAAAACTTTGACACTTTGAAAAACTTTGGCGAAAACTTTGACACTTTGAAAAACTTTGGCCAAAACTTTGACACTTTGATTTACTATAGTTAACTATAGTAAACTATAGTTAACTATAGTATTTTTTTGTTAGGGCAGATAGCACTAGACCTTTTTGTCATTAAACAAAAACGGCTTTTCGATCCCTTAAAACCAAGAATCTTAAAACTTAAAAGAGAAATCAAAATTACACAGTACAAACTCATATGGTACAATATCGCCTAAGTTCGTTTGAGATCAATGCTGAATCTGAAACGTAACGAGCCTCTATGTCCATCAGTGGCTACTCAAAGAGACATAACTCTTTCATAATAATTTAAACATATGAAAAAGTAGTTTTTCAATCCACTAAACCTCCTATAAGGGGTCAAAAAGTGACCCCACGGCCCATAATTTTCATCTCTACTGGTCAGAGAGGTTATGCGAAAGTACTGCGTCCGGCGTCCGTCCGTCTGTCTGTAAACAATTTTCAAAATGCTACTCCTCCTACAGTTTTGCACTGATTTTAACTTGGCACACAAGTAGACCACATTAAGATATATAATTCTGTGTATCGATTTTTGATTTCAATGAAAGGTGTTGCCGTGGTTACTTAAAATAGAACTTTCTGTGAAATTGTTCCAAAATGCTACTTTTTTTTCTGATTTCAATATAACTTGGCACACAAGTAGACTACACTTAGATACACAATTCTGTGTATCGGTTTTTGACTTCAAAGAAAGGTATTGCCGTTGTTACTAAAAATTATATTTGTGAAATTGTTTCAAAATGCTACTCCTTCTTCAGTTTTGGTCTGATTTCAATATAACTTGGCACACAAATAAACTACACCGAGATACATAATTCTGTGTATTGGTTTTTGATTTCGATGAACGGTATTGCCGTTGTTATTAAAAATAGAAATTTCTGTGAAATTGTTTCAAAAGGCTACTCCTCCTACAGTTTTTTTTTCTGATTTCAATATAACTTGGCACACAAGTAGACTACACTTAGATACACAATTTTGTATATCGGTTTTTGATTTCGAAGAACTGTATTGCCGTTGTTACTGAAAATAGAAATATTTGTGAAATTGTTTCGAAATGCTAATCCTCCTACAGTTTTGGTCTGATTTCATTATAACTTTGCACACAAATATACTACACTGAGATAAATAATTCTGTGTATCGGTTTTTGATTTCGATTAACGGTGTTGCCGGGGTTACTTAAAAGAGAAATTTCTTTGAAATTGTTTCAAAATGCTACTCCTCCTTCAGTTTTGGTCTTCAATATAATTTGGCACACTAGTGGACTGAACTTAAATACACAATTTTGTGTATCGGTTTTTAGCCGGGCTTATTGCTCAAAGAGCAATTGCCGGCTTATGTCATCCTGTTCAAGGCAGGAAGTCAACCCTATAGTCGCCATTTTAAAGTTACGTGCAAAAATATAGTTCTTACTCTCAACCGCTTTTGAGATAATACACACGCTAAATAAAGCAACAAAAATAAAACAAAGTTTTATCTATATAAATAAACATTAGTAGTAATGACTTTGAAAACTTCAGTCCTAAGTCAAAGAACATAGTTCATTAGCGTAAGGATTTTTGATTATCAGTGATATCGTAGTTCTCTACACATACGAGGTAAAGCAGGAGAGGGAACCAGACTGGCCTGTTTGTTTACATTCAGCTGCGATACCAGATTAATTCTGATTCTGACAAAATCGGACCGTGGTATTAGGATTAAAAAACTCAAGTGTCTTATCATTTATATTGATAGTTTTAAAATAATTTTTTCATCAGAATATAAACGTGATTCATGTAAGAAATTCATCTACTCTGTAAATGAGCCCGGCTCTCTGTTCTTCTGAGTACTTTGTTTTTGATAAACTATGTTGCCGTTGTTACTAAAAATAGAACTTTTAGTGAAATTGTGTCAAAATGCTACTCCTTCTACAGTTTTGGTCTGATTTCAATATAACTTGGCACACAAATAGACTACACCGAGATACATAACTCTATATCGGTTTTTGATTTCGATGAACGGTTATGCCGTTGTTACTAAAAATAGAAATTTCTGTGAAATTGTTTCAAAAGGCTATTCCTCCTACAGTTTTAGTCTGATTTCAATATAATTTAGCACACAAGTAGACTACACTAAGATACACAATTTGGGATATAGGTTTTCAATTTTGATGAACGATGTTGCCATGGTAACTAAACATAGAAATTTCTGTGAAATACTTTCAAAATACTACTCCTCCTACAGTTTTGTTCTGATTTCAATATACAAATGTAATTTTGCACAGAAGTAGACTACACTTAGATACACAATTCTATTTATCATTTTTTGATTTCGATTAAAATTATTGCCTTGGTTACTATAAAGATAGAAATTTCTGTAAAATACTATCAAAATGCTGCCCCAAATACAGTTTTAGTCTGAATATAATATAATGTGGCATGCGAGTAGACTACATTAAGAAAATAAAGAGACTTAACCAAGGATCATTTACATTAGAGCTTCAGTCTCGACCTCTGGTTAAATTGCACTCTTTATTCTAAGACTCGAAAACTCATGACAAAAAACACATGATAAAAATTCATGACAAATAAGAAAGTTATGTGGAAACATTTATCCGTTGAAGTCACTTATTTTTCCGAATTTTATTTTTTAAACACTAAGTCTGATGAAGAAGTATCTCGGATATCATACTGTTTAATTTTCACAAGAATATCGTGTTAACTTTAAGAGATATTTACATGCCCATTTTCCATTTTATATGGGAATTCCCATAGACAAATTCAGAGATTCATAAAACCGGAAGTCCTTGTCATATGCACACTAAAATTGGAACCTAAAGAGCATATTAACCTTTTTACATATATTTAAAGGGAGATAACTCTCAGTTCATTATTTTTAAATAAATAAAAGTTACGTTATTTTTGTCCTCTGTAAACCCTTGAAGAGGTCAAAAATTGACTCAAAGTCCATAATTTTTAGACAGTCCTCTTTATTCTAAACTTAAATGTGAAAACTGTTTCAAAATTCATTGAGAAATAAAACAGTTACAGGCAAAGGTCTGTTTTCAAAGTTGGCCCCTAAATATTCACTTTGTTTTAAAATTTCATATTCATAATCATATCAGGTCGGAACAGTATCAAAGTCATTCTAAACTTAAACTTTTACAATGATTATTTTAAGAGATAATGCGCCATGATTGGTTTCAAATTAACATAGAAACTCCCATACGCAATTTTTAACGTTCTATAAAACCGGAATTTCTTCATGGATTGACATGAAACTTACAGTGTATGTTCTAAAAAATTAGTCTTTCAATGCTCAAATGAATTTAAAGAACGTTATTTGTGACTATTAAAAATGTTATCCCCCCTTCCTCAATGTTTGACGTCTTGTATCTCGAAAAATGTCTCTGGTCAAATTCCACCTACGGTAACTTTTTTGTAGGACTTTCTTCCAAGAATTTATATCTTTCATTTGGAGTTCTGGCATTTAAAATAACCAAGATATAAGCTTTCTAAGGAATTTCAGTTTTTTCTTTAGTAGAAACGGACAGTAACTAAAAGCTTTTGATATGCATGTTCGGCATCATCTTCCCAATTCCGCTCCGCTCCAAATAAACCCTTGACCGAATAGGCTAAGTTTGACGGGCTAAGAATTGCGTTCTCTGATTGGCATCATGCAAGTATGCATGAACCAATCAAAATCATTGTTTTATTTAAACTAAAACTAAATTGTAAACAGAAAAACAAGAGGCCCAGGGGCCACAGCGCTCACCTGAGCACACCGGCTAGGAAAAAAGCAAATATCTGATCAGAAATGAAAGTATACTGAGTTTGGAGGGGGGCTTAAATCTTAACACCCCAGGGGGTCATGATTTGAACAAACTTGAATCTACACTACCTGAGGATGATTTCATATAAATATCACTAATTATGGCTTTGAAGTACTTGAGAAGGAGATTTTAAAAGATTTCCCTATATATTCTTATGAAAAACTTTGATCGACCATTTTGGCCCCCTACCTTCCCCGGGGGTCATGATTTGAACAAATTTGAATTTACACTACCTGAGAATGATTTCACATGAGTTTTATCTTTCCTGTCTTAATCACTTCTTGAGAAGAAGATTTTTAAAGATTTTTCCTATATATTCCTGTGTAAAATTTTGATCGGTCACTTTGACCCCACCCTACTCCCGGGGGCATGATATGAACAAACTTGAATCTACACTACCTGAGAATGATTCCACATGAGTTTCATCTTTCCTGGCCCAGTAGTTCTTGAGAAGAAGATTGTAAAAGATTTTTCCAATATATTCCTATGTAAAACTTTGATCAGCCATTTTGGCCCCACCCTACCCCTGGGGGTCATTATAAAAAAAAAATTGAATCTACACTACCTGAGAATGATTTCACACGAGTTTTATCCTTCCTGTCTGAATGGTTCTTGAGAAGAAGATTTTTAAAGATTTTTACAATATATTCCTATGTAAAACTTTGATCGGCCATTTTGGCCCCACCCTCCCCCGGGGGTCATGATTTTAACAAACTTGAATCTACACTACCTGAGGATGATTCCACATGAGTTTCGTCTTTCCTGGCCCAGCGGTTCTTGAGAAGAAGATTTTTTAAAGATTTTTCCTATATATTCCTATGTAAAACTTTGATCGGCCATTTTGGCCCCACCCTACCACCGGGGGGCATGACATGAACAAACTTGAATCTACACTACCTGAGGATGATTCCACATGAGTTTCGTCTTTCCTGGCCCAGCGGTTCTGGAGAAGAAGATTTTTTAAAGATTTTTCCTATATATTCCTATGTAAAACTTTGATCGGCCATTTTGGCCCCACCCTACCACCGGGGGGCATGACATGAACAAACTTGAATCTACACTACCTGAGGATGATTCCACATGAGTTTCATCTTTCCTGGCCCAGTGGTTATTGAGAAGAAGATTTTTTTTAAATGCCATTAATTTTTCTCTTAATTCATAATTATCTCCCCTTGGAAAAGGGCATGGCCCTTCATTTGAACAAACTTGAATCCCCTTCACCCAAGGATACCTTGTGCCAAGTTTGGTTGAAATTGGCCCAGCGGTTCTTGAGAAGAAGATGAAAATGTGAAAAGTTTACAACAACGACGACTACGGCAGACAACGGACAAATTTTGATCAGAAAAGCTCACTTGAGCCTTCGGCTCAGGTGAGCTAACAAGCCAGTTTTAGTCCCAAGTATGCGTCTTTATCATCAAATAGTCCAGTTAAAGGTTTGTCACAGCTTTTTAGTTGGATTATATTGAATTTATTACCAACTTCCAATATTATCTCGAATTCTCTGTTGAATTCGTTTACTCTGATTGGCAAATAGCAGAGGTCAGTAGAGTTCAATATATGTCATCTCACGAGATGGCGTGACAGTAAACCCCATTAAACTTGGTCTATTCAGTCAAGGGTTTATGGGGAGCGGAGTGGATCAGGAACTCTTGACTTGGGAAGATGGTTCGGCATGCGTACGCTAGTTAACAAATTAGAAGTGTATGTGTGTGTCAAGCGAGGAGGGGCAAGTATAGGTTGGGGTGTTTTCTTCGTATGTTTATCAGTGTATTGCTATGGACATACAGAAACCACCCATTTTGGGGGGAAAGAGAGAAAGAGAGAGAGAATTTTGTAATTTGTATGGAACCGTATGGTATCACAATTATCAATAAACCCCCTTTCCGCTATATCTTTACACCTGCCAGCACAAATGAATAGTTTCCCTTAGATTCATTGCATTTTGCTAGCGCTCGAAAGCGCTAGCTACTACGTTAGTCCATATGTCTGGAATACGCATGCTTGGCTTAACGGTCGGGCATTCCGGGGAAACTTCACGGTATAGCTGTCTGTAAAACGACCATAGATAAACTGTACGATAATAATTTCGTTGAATAACACTAGTCTTTTCTGTTTCCTTCTGAAGTTTGTTTAGTTATTGTGTAACTAACACTTTTATGTAAACTACAAGAAAAACTTAGGTCATACAAGTTATGCTACGTATATTCCTGGATTTTGTAGTCAACCTTATAAATAAATCTCTTTTTTCTTTTTAAAGGTTGTTAGCAAGACACAATAAGCGATTGATACAATGCAGTTCTACATTAATATAATTTTTATATTAATTGTATAAAAACACTTAATAACAAAAAATATTATAACTCAGTTATGAGTATCAGACTTTGGACTGATTAAGCATTAAAGAACTCAGGAAAATAAATTAGTTGATTATGAACCTTCTTTTCTGTGTTTAAAAATTGCTACGGCGCTAACTCACCTATCATTTGGAAAAGATAAACTTGTTCTATAAAAAAGCAATGGCACACTGGTCAATAAATGTGCCCGGAACAACAAACCCGACCACGCACGCACGTTTCGAATTTAAATATTAAACTTTTTTTAGATACATGTAGCTAATTAAATCAGTAGCTAATTAAATCAATACTGGTATATTGTAGAATTGGATTAAATGTACGAATTTGCATATACAATGTATCTATTTTTATGCCCCCGGATCGAAAGATCCTGGGGTATATTGTTTTTGTCCTGTCTGTCTGTTTGGCTGTTTGTCTCTCTATCTATCTGTTGACAACTTTAACCTTGCCCATTACCTTTGAGTGGGTGGGACCATGGCTTTCATATTTTTAAACAGTTGGAGCTATGTAGGGCTTTTATCCTTCTCATGTGTATTCATTATGACAAGACCTATTTCAGCTGGTATAAATATTTTTTTATCCTTTGACCTTAACCTCAAGAGTTCGGTCCACTTTCTAAAAACTTTAACCGTGGCTATAACTTTTGAATAGTTAGAAAAAAGTGCTTCATATTTCACAGGCATATTCCTGTTAAGTATTAGGACCTTCCTTTGGGAACCAATGCTTTTGACCCTTGTACCTTTGAATTTCGAGTTTGACATTCCTTAGAGAGAATTGAACCCTTGCTGTTAGCTGCCGTACGGGTTTTTCATAAAAACATCTTGTTTTTTTATTGGCCACTACTCTATTTAAAATTGTACTCAATTTGGCTGACTAAAGAGTGTGTTCTTACCATTTTGTATTCTTGCCTTTTGCTTAATCTCGAAGCAAAATGTAAAAATCCAAAAATCGTGTTATTATACAATGTATAGCATATTGCATTATAACATTTTGTGTTACGTGTATCCTCAAAAGTGTGTTGTTACATGTTGTGCTATTACATTCTGTGTTGATTTCAACGCAAAGTGTAAGAACGCAGCAAAATAAAATAATACAGGTCCCGAGATCATGAAACACCTTAAAATTAAGGTATTTCCATCCTCCTATGATGTCATAGGTTTTTGCAAAAACTGTTCTTAATTTAAATTCATACCCAAAAGAACAAAGTTAAAAAAAAAGAAGAAGATTTTCAATAGGTGTAATGATAAGTATTGATAAATAGTAGAACTTTAAAAATGTATATTTTCATTATTTAGTTAATTATTCTATCTTTTAGAAATTGTGACAAGAGCAACTAGTGCTAATTGTAACGGGAACCGTTACAGATGTTCCCCAAACGCTCTCCAACTCCCTTTCAGTGCCATATTCCCTGTAAGCGCTCATTAAATAAGACAAACTCTGTGCATTTTTGACTTTAACAACGTTTTCCCAGAAGGATACCAATTATATTCAATTTTTAGCATTGCACCCAAGCGCATGTGAATGCATGTGCGTTATGACCATATCATCTTGTCTACACTATTTGTATATTTTAATATACATGTACTATATATTAAAACATTCAGTCCAAAAGTAATAAAAATCACTCATTCAAGTGTATTTTTAAATATACTCGTTTTAAATGCACGCAAGTGCGTGCACGTGCATGATGATCATACCTTCTTGTAGGAGTCCCTTACATCTATCTATGTTCTAAATCCCATCCCGTTTGGTTGAAAAACAAAGGAGTTATAGCCATTTAAAGTTTCAGCCAATCAGATTGCAGCACACGTGCATGCGCCTTATTTCATGTTTTTTTTATATCATTTTGTAGGATATCCTAATGCATGACTATATTTTAAATTTCAAAGAATTTCGTCAAAAAACAAAGGAGAAATAGCCATTTAAAGTTTCAGCCAATCAGATTGCAGCACACGTGCATGCGCCTTATTTCATGATTTTTTTTATATCATTTTGTAGGATATCCTAATGCATGACTATATTTTAAATTTCAAAGAATTTCGTCAAAAAACAAAGGAGATATTGCCATTTAAAGTTTCAGCCAATCAGCTTGCAGCACGCGCACATGCGCATGCTTTCATGAAAATTCTTATATATCTTGCGGTAGATCTTCATTATGTAGGACTATGTTCAAAATTTCAAAGGATTATGACAAGAAACAAGAAAGATATTGAGACTTTAGTTTCAGCCAATCAGAGCGAAGCGCACGTGCATGCGCGTGAGATCTTGCTATTTTGACCATGCTATCTTGTCTATACTACTAATGTATCCTTACATTATGAGTTTAAAAAAATTTCATCAAAAAATAGAAAAGTTACGGCAATATCCATTATATTGGTCATTTCACGTGTTGCACGTGCGCGCTCTTGCAAGCACGTGCGCGCAAAATGACCTTGATTCCGCAAATCTACATAACATGCCTACTTACCCTAAAAAGGTTTCACCTAAGTCGGATGTGTAGTTTACAAGATCACTCGCGTACAAAATTTTCCCAGGAAGAAAAATAATAATAATAAGAATAATAATAATAAGAAACAGAGTAAAAACAATATGTTCCCCAACTTCGTTTGGGGAACATAATAATTCCTCAGATATCTTCATTAAGATATTTCTTTATTGTACATTTAATGTAAAATAGATTTCCTGATATTCACATTTCCAAATTATCTTAAAAGTAGCAAGTAATTTTAGCGATTTTAAAATGCTCACTAAAGAAGTTAGTACAAAATAACACTCAATTTATTTTTAGCGATATTCAAGTTTAGCGATCTCAACAGCCTCGCTAATAATGCCAAAATCAAATCCTCGCTAAAATTTCTACTTATAAGGTACTCCTCTTGCGATAACCACTTGGTTTGCAAATGACCAATAGTACTGAAACTACACGTTTTACCCTGGGAAACGTGAGACGGGGGACACCAGAATAAAGAAAACTAATGTTCATTGAAAATGAAGCGAGAAAATTTATTATGTTGGATGCATAAGATGACACTAAAACATTTTTATTACAAAATACAAATATTAATATAACTCTTAAAAAAGATTAATTTTCTTGGAACTATCAGTCATGTATTGTTTGAATATAATAGAAATTGACTATAATGCAATGTAAAATTAAATGCAATAAAGTTTCAATCACGTAAATAGATTTGAGTTACGTGTTTTATAGCATGTTTAACTGCATGGCATGATTTCAATCATTGTGACGCTACATTTCTAAATAAAAAATATTATGATATCCATTATAACAGTGTCTAAAGTTTCCAAATTAATTCCAGTTGAAAAAGTACTATATATTGCTTAAAATGTTCTAAAGTTCAATTATCTATCAGCATTCAAATTTTAAAGAAATTGAGTGTACTTATAGTTCTGGAAAAAAACATAAAAAGGTACAAAGATAAATAATTGTGATAAAAAAATCACTTCAATGGAACGATTCTTACAATAATGATGTCTCGGGCTATTCCAAGTTTTTTTTCTTTGTTTAGCATCACGCATCTATTCTCAAAAAAAGAAAAACGGACTTAAAAGTCATAAAATTGATGTCATTCTGCTGTTCAAGGTATTTGATTAAACTGGGTTTTTTTTTTCAGAAGAAATATTTCTATAGTTAAATGAATGTGTTAGATGCTTAAAATACAGGTACTATGACATACTGTACACAAATATATAAACAATTAGACAGAATATAATAATTTCGACAATAAAAATTAATTACAGGATTCTTGATTTTGTTTCTTTTTCTTCAAAACCAAAGCGCAAGCAGACACTTACATGTAACATGGAAAAAAATGTAAGAGTAGCATGAACTAAAATTATTCCATATTCATTATGAAAAATACCTATCTGGTAAAACTATGAAACAAAATACACAGGATGAAAAGCCAGGTTTCCCAAATTTGGAAACCCGATGGAAACATATGGGAATCGTGACATCAGTAGTTTCCATATAGTTTCCATTTTATGGAAACCACATAGTGGTTTCCACATAGATTCCCGACATGGAAACAATCAACCTGTGGTTTCCCGTAAGTTTCCCAAGATAGGAAACCATGGAAACATGCCCTGGTGGTTTCCATGTAGATTCCGACATGGAAACAACCAACCTGTGGTTTCCTGTTAGTTTCCCAAGATAGGAAACCATGGAAACATGCCCTGGTGGTTTCCATGTAGATTCCCGACATGGAAACAACCAACCTGTGGTTTCCCGTTAGTTTCCCAAGATAGGAAACCATGGAAACATGCCTCAATGGTTTCCATATAGATTCCCGACATGGAAGCCACCAATGTGTAGTTTCCCCCATGTTTCCCAGGTAGAGAAACTTTGAAAGTATATCTCAGTGCTAACCCACCTACTTTTTATTTTACAAAAAGTTAAATATTTTCTGATGTTACCATATGCTTACCAATTATAGAAATATTTCAAAAGTGTTTACATGCTGTATCAAAATAATTAACTTCCCTTCAAACAGTTAAAATAACTAGATGTGTATTTCTGCGTGATAAAATTTAATATTTCAGCACCGTGAACGCAATTTAATATTAAAAATTTATCAAATAAGTTTTGGTAAACTCGTATAGAATGCATGAAATGGAATAGAGAAAATTAAGTGCAGTTATGTAGATATCAATCATTTCCGATCCCACTTTCTTGTAAGCTGTCTATGTTGAATGTTCCTTTGAAAAAAATGCAAGAGCGAAGGGTACCTTTAATGATATTATTTACAGAAAAGGTAAAAAGATCGATAAAAAAGTAAATAAAGAAATATGTCAAGTTGCGATTATATAAAATGTAGTGATTAAGGACAGATGAGACGTTCCTCAATAATATAATTATAATTTTTTCCAATATTTTGACATTGAAGACTTACTTTTTTTACATTATAACATGTATTCACAAAAACTCAAGGTACCTTACAAGGCATTTTGTGTGAGATACCAGAGGTTGGCATCTCTTATATACCGGGGTAATCCTTCAGGAAAAAATTCTTCAGTTGGTTTGTCACAATTACATATTTAGTATTTCAAATTATTAAAAACTAGTTTAGAAAGTAATAAAGATTTTTATACAAATTTATTATACATTAATATGAAGATTCACAAAACAGATACTTAATGGGAAACGTATCGTCTGACCTTTAAAAAAACAAAATATAGAAGAGTAAGTATGGTTACATAGAGATCAATGTAAACTGGTCAGATAAAATCCATCGAATTGGTTGGGGGCTGAGTATTATCATACTAGTATTTTACTTTAGTAAGATTGTTTTTTTTTTAATTTAATAAATTATTATCATTATTGGGGGTGGGTGGATTGCTTTTCATTTTTTCCTAGAGAAGCCCCCCCCCTTCAAAAAAGATAATAAAACCACACTTGAAAAAATCACTATAGTCGGCCTGTGTAATAACTACGGGCACCTGTCCTCACGTGCCATATCAGGTGGAGACACGTGCCGCGAAGACAACTGTCACTGTGTATTTTTTGTATATTCTATGTGATTTGAGACGGTTTTCTACCTAAAGGGAACAATGGGCTGTTGTCGAGCATGCACACACACAGCCTCCGACCGAAAATTCGTTTGAATTAAGATGAACAGTGGGACGGACAACTTCGGAATGGACATTTTTCCGAACTTGCGCACCCTTTTCCTTTAAAGCTATCATCTTAGGGTTTTTTTTAAATGGTGGGGTTTTTATAATCAAATTGATTTATGAAAAAAAAAATTCAACATTTTCTGCTAGTTTTTGAGATATTTGAGTTCAAAAAAAAAATCCCATGGGGAAACATGAACTTAAAAATACCCCACAAAAAACCCCACAAAAACCCCGTGGGGTTTATTTTTCACCCCATGGGGGAAAAAACCCCACGAAAATCAATGTAGGTTTATTAAACCCATATGTTGCTTATATTGTCATATGGGGTTTTTTCTCCCACGTTTCTTTATCATGGGGTTTTAAATCCCATGTATTGATATATTTACAGTAAGATAATTCCTACAAACATGGTTTTTTTTTCTTAGACTAATAGATCATTAGTATCTTCTCTGTTTCTCATTTTATAAAAGTGAATAGTTATAACAAATATCTATTATTTTTCAAATTTTCAAGTATTCATTCTTCAAATTTTTGCTTATATAAAAGAAGATTTATATGAAAACAGGTTTCTAAGGCAGTTGCCTCCCATAATGAAACATTCATCATAAAACTCTTCATAGATTATTTGATCGATGACAATTAATCTGAATATTTAAAAAAAATGAAACAAGAAAATTTAATATCAACACAATATACACGTCAAGAGAAACCAATTCACAGTGTTCAAAGAGGGTCTCTCTTTCCTTAACTAATATGTTTATATGATGTCTAGTTTGTGGATTTTTTTTAAATCTCCATTCCCCTTGCATTCACCACTAATAAGATTGGATTTATTTAATTCATGTGCAATATATCTACATATTTAATTAATGGAACTCCTTCAGTTATATATCACAAAGTACAACTATTAAAATCTTTTGATTCAACCAAATATTTAAAAATAAAATATTTATGCACTTGGATCCACCACTTATAAGTTTAGATCATGACCACACATGACATATAATCTTAATGTTTAAAATCAATCAGCCATAGTCATTAATATCCTTGATACACCACAAATATTTAAAAAAAAAAAAAAAGAATATCCACTCCCCATGGATCCACCACTAATAAGTTAAGATCTTGATCACACATGACATATAAGATTAAAGTTTGAAATAAATTAGCCATAATCATTATTACAGTGCAGGGAAATAATTTTGTTACAGCATCAATGCTGAATTTGGTGCTTCCTATGCTTGCTGATTTTGATGCTTCCTTTGCTTGCTGATTTTGATGCTAGTTATCCTTATCCTGATCCTGGTTTGATCCTTATCCTGATGCTGGTTTGAAACTAGGTCAATGCTAGTAATGCTACCGGAAGTAGGATTATCCTGCCGGAAGTGGATAATTCAAAAAACAGCATCGCTATTTTAAGCCATTAAAAATAATTTTTGGGGTAATTTTTATTTGTAATTTGTATTAAATGACTTTCCTTTATCTGTTTTCACTTTTTACAGAAAAAATTAGCGATTTTTAACAAATTTCGTTTTGTCGTATTGCAATCGTAAAAAAACAAAATGGCGACATAGTGGAAGTTGGAAGTAAATCTTCATCTTACTAAGTTATCGTAACATAGTTATTTGATATTGATTGCAGCTAAAATGCGATGATTTATCCTTTTTGTGATGCGATTTCAGTAGGTGGAATAGCCCTAATGTGTGCAACGTGTAAGCATGGAAACGTGATGGACAATGAACATGATGAAGTTTATGTCAAATCCAGATGAAAATTTATTGCGTGTCCTGTGAATATTTTAGCGAAAATATTATGCTTTAGCCTAAATGGAATTTTAAGTCGTAATCCAAGGAACCAATAGATCATCAGTACAGTCACTACAACCACTCAGAGGTATGTAAACAATGCTTTTTTTTTTTTAAAAATAAGATTAGCCTATATGAAAATAGTAAAGATTATGTGAAACAAATTTAGTGTAACAAAAAATTAAAAACTCAAAATTCTGAGCGATTAAGGCATTTCAACATGTTAAAGTTAAACCCATGAGAGTTTAAAGGTCAATTTTTACAATTGAATAAAAAATAAATGAATTTTTGTTTTAATTTAGAATCTGCAGATGCTGTATTCTGTAGTTAATCCACAAAGTATCATGTCAAATTATACATAACCCATTGTTGCAACCACGGCCAAAATGTACAACCTTCTCCCATTCTGACCGTGGTCAAATGAGAAAGAATATTTTGTAGCTCGATCATCATTAATATTTTGTAGATCATTAAAATATTGACTATTTGCAAATAAAGCAAAGTAAGATGTTTTACTTTGATCATGATACCTAGTTAGAATGATCTAACTGTGTCTCGGTACAGGCCCTCACCACAGTTAGAATACGTCCCATATACTTGCAATGTAGCAAATCAAAGCGGATCCGCTCCGAAATGATTTTGAAGAATATAAAAAGATTTGCATTGGGAATAACTACCAAAATAATCAAAACAAACCTTCTTGAGATTGCTTATGCCTTTTATCCCCAAAAAATAATCCATATAAATACGAAAATCCAATTAATTTTCTCAATGTTTTTCTCTCGATTCAAATTTATTACCTGCCATGTTTACATTCGGAACTCTCTAGATTGTTCCTAGTAAATGCACTATGCGAGTTATCGCACGTGTTCCTTTCTGCTACATTATGAATACACGGAACGAATTCTCTCGTTAAACCGGGTCCGTAGGACAATATCATTTTAACGATAGAACATTCTATTTACATGATACCCAGTCGCAGTGTAAGAAACACTGTTGAATGAATGTAAATTGATCATTTCAATTGGGATGGAAAGAAACCCATGTTCACTTACAATGTCATTTGACGTCACAATAATTCAATAAAGATTGAGGAATCAAGATAAAGATTAGGAAATTTTTTGATCAAACGGCCAAGAGCAGGAGAGCTTCATGCTTACAACAATGTGGTAATGTACATATATAACCTGACCGACTGATAACCAAGTCCACTCAAACGTAGTACAGTGTACATGTATTTTAACTTTTGAACCAATCTAGAAGTCAACTCTTAAACAATAGTATGCATGGTTACGGATTTTATCTTTGCAGCCTTAGTTAGGCTGTTCCCTATCAAGTACTGTCCTGTGTCTGGTTTACGAGTAGAATCTAGATTGTACTTAAGGCTTTAAACAGATATATAATTTTTTCAGAAGGCAGATATGTATCTATCCTTATATTTGAGCTACTGTACAATACAATTTCAATATGTATCAAATATTTGAATTGGTCATGTTGATCAGGAAGTTTTTTTTTGTATTGAACAAGATGTGTTTGTGAAACACTGTGCAGCCGGCGGTAACAAAGTTAAACTGTTTTAGCATATAGGTATCACCGGGGAAAATAAGCGTTAAACTTTCCGGCAACAATAAAACATAAAAATGCTAACGATGGAATAGCACTTTATTATAAACTTAGGTCGGTAGGGTGAATTCTGGAAATCCAAAAATTGCACCCGAACAATCCGAAGCCTAGGAGTTAACTGATTAACAATGATTCGTGTAACAGATAAATAATGAAATATAACAATGGCAATTAGCACAAATCTGAGCATGAGTGACAGATGGCTTTGATGGAATAACTCATGACATGTTGAGTAAATTGATTAAATAATTAATTTCCAGATTCGGAGTTACATAGTAATTAGCATAATTAAAGTTTTTCAAGTTGTTTGAAATAATTACAGTAAATTAAGAGTATATTTCAAAGTCAGCTAAAACATATGTTACTAAAATTGTTTTTATAAAAAATCACACCGTGATATTTCCCTCTCTCTTCGGAAAATGAGACGTCCTCGTCTCAGGAATATCCGGAACTGAAATGCACAGCACTGGGTTGTTGGTACCAGTAACTCTTGGTTGGTGTTGGTAGCGGAAGAAAATGATGTCTTTTGGTAAAACGCTTAGCTGAGTTGAATTTCCCATTTCCGTTGTTTGATGGGTTTTGGTTGTTTTGCAATGTTGATATTCGATTATGGAGGGCGGATGTCACTGTGTGAAGATTTTCACATTTTGTTATTAGTTCACTTATCTTTGTCTTTAAGGTCTTGTTTTCATTCTGCAACGCAGTTAGTTGGGTGGTATGGGCTGTTGATTTGAATAAATTGCAAATATCTTCTGAACTTAGCTCTTGAAATGGTAAGGATTTCACTAACCGCAACCTATCGTAATAATCCTTTATTCTTCTTGAATCCCTTCGCCGTTTGCTTACGGACTTAGTCTGCAGACAAAGTATGCTCTTCCTTTGCGTCTCCGCAACAGCAACACTCATCGGACTAGATTTGGTAGCAGTCCGAGAAAAACACACACCTGCAGTAGAATCGCATGTTGTTGCTGACTTGTTGTCAGACGATCCTACAGACGGGTTTCCCAGGTTTGTCTTCAAGCAGGCCCGTCCTGACCCCTTGGCTTGATCCTTTTTGATCGTTGAGTGATCGATGGACGCCACTGGAAATGATTTCCTTTGGGAGGAACGGTAAGGTGTTGTTGCAGAAGAAAAACATACTTGCGCATAATGACCAAGTTTTCCGCACACGAAACACTCGGAACGTATAGCTGGACACGTGAAAAGGTGGCCGTGGAAGTAGGATTTCCCGCACCTATAGCACCGTGGAAAGGATCCTGGTGTCGAGAAATTTCGTGCTGGTCCTGGTGTGATCCAAGGACGCGAAAGACAATGGCGCTGGTTAGATGTTGGGGAGGAGCGGTAAAGTCCTTTTCTCCAGGTTGGCATGGTGTTGTTGAAGATAGGTCGTCTCGGGGGAACTTGCTTAGTTGATGGTACTCAGGATCAAACTGCTACAAAATATAAGCAGCAGTCCCGGGTGTTATACCCGGATTCTCCACCAAATTATCACCGGGGAAAATAAGCGTTAAACTTTCCGGCAACAATAAAACATAAAAATGCTAACGATGGAATAGCACTTTATTATAAACTTAGGTCGGTAGGGTGAATTCTGGAAATCCAAAAATTGCACCCGAACAATCCGAAGCCTAGGAGTTAACTGATTAACAATGATTCGTGTAACAGATAAATAATGAAATATAACAATGGCAATTAGCACAAATCTGAGCATGAGTGACAGATGGCTTTGATGGAATAACTCATGACATGTTGAGTAAATTGATTAAATAATTAATTTCCAGATTCGGAGTTACATAGTAATTAGCATAATTAAAGTTTTTCAAGTTGTTTGAAATAATTACAGTAAATTAAGAGTATATTTCAAAGTCAGCTAAAACATATGTTACTAAAATTGTTTTTATAAAAAATCACACCGTGATATAGGTCACAGTCTAGGTCATAAGGTCATTGATCTCAATGTCATTTGAAAGAATTTTATTACTGGAATATGCATACCGAATATGAAGTCTCCATCTCCTATGATTCAAAAGTTATGGTAAAAGTTCGAAAGAACTATTTTAAGCATGTAGGTCACAGTCAAGGTCACAAGGTCATTGAAGTTGGTGTCTTTTTAAGTTGAGTACGCCTGCCAAATATCAAGTCTCTACCTCTCAGAGTTAAAAAGTTATGGCGAATGTTCAAATTGACAATAGACAGACAGATAAACAGACAGGTCATAAACAATATACGCCTCAGATCTATCGATCTGAAGGCATAAAAATTTTAAGAACAAACCATTTCTTCACAATTATTTATGAATAATTTTCATTTGATTTAAAAGAATAAGCTGTATACATGTACATGGTATATCCGCTGTAAAACAAAATTATTTTATATAAGTGGTGAGAATTATTACTGGTATGCATTTTTATATAAAAATTTTGATTTTAAAATATGTTTATCGTATATAATTAACACAAAATATAAGTATAAACAAAAAAATGCCTTATTCTTTTTGCGATATTTAAATATTTTTACATACATATTGATCAATATACATGTACTTAATCCTTACACAGAATCTTTATTATAATCGATTAATCATTTCAGCCTCAATGGCTCCTTTTAAATTTTACTGGAGTTAAGGGGGATGTACGGCCACCTTTAGTGCAGTGAACGCAAAATGTAAACATTTCTTCAAATGGCTAAAATACATTATATTTTGATCAAATTTTAAGTCTTTTTGATAAAGATACAATAAATATGCATAACCGAATGCATGTTGTGCATATATAATATATACTTTTGCAGAAAAATGCTTTTGATATGCTCCTTAGAACTGCGCAGCTACAGAATTCAGCAGAGCCTTAAAAAATCCAAAAAAATATGCAAACTGTGCATTAATGTTCTCTCTACAACCATTTGTTGAGAAAATGTCTAAATTTTGCACTTTTAAATGATAATTTCAAGTTCAAAACAAGGTACCATTGTCTTCAAAAAGAGTGTAAAGAACCATGAAAGTAGTTCATAGATAGCAGCACGTGGTCTATTTTTAGCACAGAATCTTGTTTTCCAGACCTCTTCTTAATATGGAGGGGCATAACAATCTTTAAATGTAGAAGAGAATATTTCAAATAATATGAACACTTTAAAAAGAGGAAAGGTGTTATAGTGTGGCTTGAAGTAATTTATTTAGTTTGAACATAATTTTTTTTTCTATTTGCCCATATTTTCAAAATTACAATTGTACAAAGTAAAGAGAAAAAATCAACCTATAAACATCTTTAAAATGATGTTTGGTGGTCCTCCCAACTCAGGGAAAAATTATCTGGTCCGTATTTTTAGGTGAGAAAAAAAAATCCTTAAAATTTAAACAGAATTGTTTACGGAAGAAAAAGAAAAAAATATCGTGTAATGAAATGTTAAAAAAATAAGTCGGGCCATTTCTAGGCAGTAGATCGGGAGAGATGGCAACCAATTTTTTTTATAACAAGTGGTATTATAAGGCTAGTCAAGGGCGGATCCAGAGGGGGGGTCCAGGGGGTCCGGACCCCCCCTTTTCCGCGGACCAAAAAAATGTATACACCCCCATCCCCACTCCCCCCACCCCCACCCCACACCCCCCCAAAAAATTTAGAAATATAAATCAAGAAAAAAAGGAAAGAAAGAAAAAAAAGAAAACTAGATAGTTGTCGAGATTTTACCGGAAACATCAGCGCTGTACGTATACAGTTTTGTTTAGAATAACTCTGAAGCTGCTTCCAGTAAGGCATGAAGATTAAACTGTGCATAATTCATAAATATTATGGTAAACTTTTATTTTTTTTTATTAAGAGATGTTTATATTGAACTAGGCTACTAGCCAAATGTTTGATTCTTAGGCTGAGTTATACACGACGATTTTGAAAAAGGTCGTTTCACGTGTAACACAAATACATGTGGAAGGCTGGTTGTTACAATGTATCATGAACATTGGCTAACATATTATTATACAGTAATATATTGACGGTGTGACCGTTGTAGCCACAGGTGCTTGGTGACAGGACCCCCCTCCCGTGTTCCGTACCCCAAGGATTCTTTGACTTTTTTTAATAAAATATTTTTCTAAGATATATTTTCAAAGTATTACAACTGAAAAATCCAAAATTTAAGCTAAAACTACCCTTTATAAAAATTCACCCTCACTGATACTATAACAGAAGTATCAGTGAGGGTGAATTTTTATAAAGGGCTAGTTTTAGCTTAAATTTTGGATTTTTCAGTTGTAATACTTTGAAAATATATCAAAGAAAAATATTTCATTAAAAAAAAGTCAAAGAATCCTTGGGGTACGGAACACGGGAGGGGGGGTCCTGTCCCCAAGCACGTGGTTGTAGCGAGCGCAGCTTTATAATACAAACTTTGTGCTCTGAGTTCAAACACAAAACGGGGGGGGGGGGGGCTTTTATTATTAATTCTCAAGCCATGAATAGATATATAACATACAGATTGAGTACAAAATTTATAAAAAGCCCTGTGATCTGAACAAACTTTGTTTATCAAATATTCAGTTCATGAAAGGGTTAGGCAGTAGAACAAGCACTGCAGCTATTTCAGTTTTTTTGCATGTTTTTTATAAAACACATAGAGGCCTATTATACTATATTTATCACATAAACGTCACGATTCATAACTACACGTGGGGGTGGTTATGTACGTGATTATCAATTTCATTAATTTTGATACAAATACCCCAAACTATGCTTAAACTCTCAAGTTTGTGAACGGCACGGTGTAGGGGAGGGGTCTACCATTGAGTTTTATCTTCAGAGAGAGTCAGCTATTAATATTCCTTTTAAAAGGGGGAGTCCAATTTTACTTTTTTTTTTCTTTCTTTTTTTTTTTTTTTTTACAATTTATAGAGAAAAAAAAACAGGTTGGGGTGGTTCCCTACCCTCCCACATGTAATGTACATGTATATTTTTAAAGTAAAATAAATTCTAGTTAGGCCTTCATGTGCGGATACCCCTTCCCCCATTTTTTTGGTTATGTGTGCCTACGAAATAAAAAAATGTATTATCAAAATTGTATATCCTTGTAGCAAAGAGAGAATTATAACTGAAAATTAATGTTAGTAATATGCCTCTGCTGGTGGACTTTTAGTCCCCGAGGGTACTCATAAGCCCAGTTTCGTCTAGTTCTCCAGTGCTAGCATGAAACGGATATATACATTTTAATGTGATAGATTTCAGAAATAAAGGACGTATCTCCCTCAGGCATAGCTCTGGTCCTTGTTCAGATTTTGGCTCATGTTCGGCACTTTCGATCCATGCTCGTAGCTCTTTATCTTTTTTAAGATTTCCAATAGTTTTGGTCTGAGCATCACTGAAGAGACATTATTTGTCGAAATGCGCATCTGGTGCATCAAAGTTCATACCGTTCATTTCTTAGGATAAATATAGAGTTTTACGATATTTCTGTTAGATCTGTCACTCCAGTATAATTGACCAGAATAGTAAATGTCTAAAGTTGATAGAGCAATTCGCTATAGATATTTGCCCTACTGGCCCTCTGTATACTTATATATTTGAAAATTAATAGAAATTAAATATTAAAAAAACACCAAATAGACATTTTCTTTAGATCATTTACATGTACACAAACAAAGTGGGGTGAAAATTGGGAGCGGTAGATGTTGCAAATACCTAATAGGTCAAAATGTTGGACCCCCCCTTTTACAAATTCCTGGATCCGCCTATGCTAGTACATGTTCCATCACATACTTAGTAATGCAATTTTTTTTAATCTTTGACACTATTTTGAAAAAAACAAACAAAGGATTTTCGGGAGAGGGGGGGGTGATAGCACTCACTTTTTTTGTGATGATAGACATAGCATATGCAATGGACCTTTCATTGCAAACATTGTGCTCGCTTCTAAATTTCATAGAAACAACTCATTATATTTTATCAAGCTTCGTATGTTCAATGACCGAGAGCTTACAACGTTGTCAACATAAGAGACACGATGCGTTTTTGTGTCCAAACATGACCCCATACAATGTGTGGGTCATTGCAAACATTCTAGCTATTTATGTGAGGTGCCTAAAGGAAATCCTATAAATGCCTATTTTTTCTATCTAACTTATAAACAAAATAGACATATGTACCAACTTTTCGAATGTAAGACATGTAATTACAATTTATTTTTAATGCACTGCGTATTGTTTAACATTTTCAAATTAAATGCTTAGCATCCTCCTTGCAGTGCCCCATTTGAAAATAACTTCTTTCGCCACAGAAAAAAGACCCACCGTAAACACATATGTTTAGGACATGTTTATCTTTTTTTCTTGAGTTTTAAAGAAACCAACAAATTATCAAGACTTAATCCATGAAAAATTAAATATAATCATGGTAATAAACGGATTTATCCACAGCAGATTTATGCACATGCCAACCATGTGCTTAGTGGAATAATTTTAGCGAGGAATTTCGAGTTTTAAACAGAAAAGTTTTTCCCGATTTGCTGGAGTGAGGGTAAAATCGCGTTTTTTCATTTATCAGACGATGCGATGCAACAAATAAAAGTAGTAAGTAATATAACCTAATGATAATTACTTAGTAATTTCTTGTCTTTGTGTTATAATGGTCGCATTTATTCTAAAATCATTGTTATTCGAACTCTGTGTGACAGAGGAATGGCGGACGAAATAAACACATGGCCTCAGGAAGACACCCATATGAAAAATCAAATTTTCAAGAATTATGGATAATGACAAGAAAAAAAACGAAACAAATGGTTGTAGCCATATTATCAATGAATCAAACTAACTCCATTTTCAATGCATTTTTCATCTCATGAATGCTGTAGCTGCGCAGTTCTAACATGATTAATTTTCTTCTAATTAAGACAAAATAAACTTAATTGTTTACTAATATTGGTCTCTAACAGTAGATAATTAGTGCATTAGCACTTTGAGTAACTTTGAGCTAGTTTAGTAGCGTATTAAGCGCATTCTTGGTATTTCTTAGTTTACACCAAACTAGATCCAATATGGCTTGTACATCCCCCTTAAAAGAGAAAAGATGAGTGTTTGAAACTGTGATCATTACTTTGATATTAAATAGCCAAATTATGTTCAATTTGTAAAGTTACTTATTGTCATTGTGCCCCTATTTCATAGCAGAAGTACTTTAAAGTTTTAGTAGTCAGTGACAATTTATTTTCTTTTACCTGGAAAAAAAATTAAATAAATTGCTTCAAATGTGTAAAATTCTAAAATAATTTCCTCCTAAGTTTGTATTTTGTATATTTGTGT
This sequence comes from Saccostrea cuccullata, assembly GCF_032062105.1. Taxonomy (NCBI): domain Eukaryota; kingdom Metazoa; phylum Mollusca; class Bivalvia; order Ostreida; family Ostreidae; genus Saccostrea; species Saccostrea cuccullata. The sequence continues at coordinate 75,543 of NW_026938256.1, forward strand.
GATGTACACATTACTCACTGTATAAAGTTAACAACTGTAGTTAAAACTATATTTATAGCATTGTTTTTTTAATATTTGGCATTTTTTGAAAACAAACTAATTAATGTTTCATATTTTTCAGGCCCATGACATAGTAAACAAAGCAGAAATTCCTCCAGAATTAAAGTATGCTAGTCTTCTCTTTGGACCTAAATCCAGCTGATGAAATTAGTGAAAATTCAAGCCAGGAACTTCTGTTAATCAGACAGTGGCATTAAAACCGATGTGATGATGTGCGCCAAATCCATTGATGACATACATATATACATTTTAAAGTTATCTCCCACTTAGATCTAAAATGAAATGGACAGAATTTAAAGTTAAAAGTGGATTTCAAGTGATTTGTGTATTGTACAATGTACATATTAATTAGATATGAGATGTATATGTAAATAGCAATGCATCCCTGCTCTTTTGTACAATCTTACAACTGTTCATGATGATTGTCCATATATAAATTGATTTTATAGAATAAATGAAAACATATATTTTACAATAGTGTGATGTTTGTTTTAAGTATAATGTAATAATTGAGAGATACTGTATACAGGGAAATTTTCACCCCCGTTTTATTTTCGTCCCTTTCGCCCTATCCTTGATTGGGTGAATTTAAAACTGGGCAAATTCAAATTACACCTCATAATTTCTTAAACACTTAACAGAAGTATGACTTGGGCAAATTTAAAACGTGGGAAAATTGTTTACAAGTTCAAAAGGGCAAAAATAACACGGGGTGAAAATAACCCTGTATACAGTACATGTTTATATGATATTCTGTCCAAGTTGTATTTTTAGTATATACATTTTTTAAATAAATACTGCCCCTGATATTTTATTTTTGAGGACACCAACATTCTATGTAAATAGGCAATATTTATGTATTCTTAATTGCATTTTCATGAATACTCTAAAAATAGATTTTTAGATCACTTGAAAAGAATATCAAACACTTATTGATGACTGGTAAAATTTTCACTGATGTGCCAAGATTAATGAATTGTAATGACAAAAATAGTAATACCGGTGTGTCCTGATTCATTTAATTCTTAATATTTTGAATTTAAATAATAACATTTCTTTATTTGGATTTAATTCATTAAAAACTTTAATTGGAAAATTTCATATTTATAAATCTGCAATAAGAGACTGATTGTGGGGGTAACACATTGTTATGTAGGGTATTTTAGACTGAAGTAAATCATTTAAATACACAGAAAAATAAGCTTCTAGTATTTTAAATGCCTGGGAAACACACTTTTTGACATTTTAAAATTATGTTCACTATCCATAAGATTTTAAAACCAGTACAGGGAATGAAAATGACTCCATCATCAGCATGAATTCATTAGGCCGAAATAAAAAATACTCTTGTTTCCTGTCACCTGTCCTACCCTACATTTTACCCTCCGACCCAAAAAGGTTTTAATACATTTTCATTTTTTGGGTTACTATTTTCCTAAAGTACTAAAGTTGACCAACAACATTAACAGAACTAATACATCATAAGTGTACAGGATACCTTTTCTTTATAAATCTTTATTAACAAACTTTCTTGTTATTACATACTATATATGTTCTGGCAGTTCTGCATTCATTGAGTTTTGAAAATAAAATTTTTTCCCAAAATAAATTGTTTTCCCTAACCTACCTACCCTAATTTTTTTGGTCAGGGGACAGGAAACAAGAGTATATTTTCTTTTGGCCTTATAGCGTGTTCGTTATAACCATGTTTTACTGTGTAGATATTTCTTCCCTTATATCATGATACTAGACAGTGTAATAAATACATTTTCCTAATTGTTTAAGCCAGTAGTTTAAATCATCCAATATTTATATATGCTCTAGTGTACCATAGATTAAGAGTTTGCTGCTAGCCAGATAATTCTTTTCATCTTGATGATATACATGTGAAATTAAAACTGTTAATTAAGTACCGTACAAAACAAATTTCGCAATTTTAAAAATGAAAACTTAACATGCTTAACATGAAATTTACAGTATTATTTTCTATCAGTTTTTCTGTTCTGTCTTAATTAACCGCCTTGGTAAAATGATCATTTTCTGAAAATTTAGCAAAATCTTATATCATCTTTACCAATTTTTTCTTCTACCACTCCTTAGAAGCTAATAGTGCTGTATTAGGGCACAATATATTTTTTGAAGTAGGAGACAATTAAAATAAAGATTATTTTATGTTTTTTGTAGAACAACAAAGTACACATGTAAAATTTTAACTTCATGGAAACAATAAAAACAAAATTTCCAGTGTCTAAAAATTACAATTTATTTATAGTCAGTGCCAAGTTAACCATGAAATTATAATATAAATAAAATTACAGTGTCCCATAACATCTTTTAGAATTTTATGAAATAGTGTAATCATGGAATTATTAGATTAATAGTTTTACAATTCATGTCCCATATTCACTCTTTTTCACTTGTATTATAATATGTCATTAATAAAGTCAAATAAAAAAATAAATAGAATCAGGGTGTTCGCATGAACAAATGAAGTTTTTTTTTCTTTATCACCAGTAGTTTCTTTCAACAAATTCACTTTCTAGAATTTTTTTTATTGTAAGTTATAAATCCACCATTACATCATACTGTTCATGTCCTCTACTGTCCCTGCCCTCTACTTTTAGGAATGAAGAACACTTAATTGTCTTTTTTAAAAAGCAGAATTTTGTTTGAATCATCAGTCTCCGACATCACTGTATGTAGATTGTCCGGTCCTTTGAATAAAACCATATAAACCAAGTTCCAGTGTCGCAGTAAAATTCATGTAGGTGCTGGTACGAAAAAGATCTCTCACTTTTCAAAGGCTTTAGTGCTGAGTACAGGTTAAAATATGCAGCCCTTCACTGGAACGTGTTGGCGTCTTCATATGAATGAATTAGATCTAGATTCTTGTGTGCGGTGATGAAGCAACAAAACTGTGGACTGTTCATATAACTCCATTTCTATAAAAGTACAAAGAAGACAAGATTTATTCATTGATGATTGATCACCTTAATATTATTATTATTTTTTTTTAATCTCCCATAATTTTTTAAAATTTGGGAAAAACACAAATAATTATTTATAGCATATATACCCGGTAATTATAAAGACTTCCTATTGATTAAAGTTTGTGTATCTAATTGAATTGAGATCTTATTTGCAAGGGTATAAATGGATTCAAGTACATTAAAAAAATAAATTCTACATACAGGACATACGTACTAGCTGCAGATCTGTAGCTCTCCGAAAAAAAATATATTGATAGACGGAGAGATACAGTGCCACCCATTGAAAAAACTGTATATTTATTGCGCACAAAAAAGAGCGCTTGGTTCTCAATTTATTTCTCCATGTTTTTAAAACTGTAATCTCAACATATTACTAACCATGTGTTCCTAACATATTCTTTCGCTGTTTCCACAACCAAACATTCCTCATATTTAATTGTTGTTAATAGTCCTCCTGACCCTGATATTGTAGTCATCGAACATTTCGCTTATTTATACTGCCATTTTGGTTTCAAAGATAATTCGGTCCAATACGCTTCGTTGACAGATGTCAACTATGAGAGTACTTGATTGAGGATAAAGGAATTTTTTTAAATCTTTCCTTTTTTGTAATTGAGGTAAGAATTTGGAAGAATTAATCAAGAACCGAGCACACTTTTTTGTGCGCAATAAATATATACACTTTTTTCAATGGGTGGCACTGTAGCTCTCCAGTCTATCAATATATTTTTTTTCGGAGAGCTACAAATCTGCAGCTAAGGACATACAAACTACTTTGTATACACAATTTTCCACTATGTAGACGCTATTCATCAAACAAGGAAAAGAATATGTAGTGAAAAAGTTTTAAAATAAATTTATGCATATTTTCAAGCACAGGTCCTCTCTCCTATATATCATAATTATTTTAGCTATTTCAAAATGATTTTTTGTACATACACAAATTCATTTTTCTGCACAAGTTTTTATAAAGTTTAAGAACTTTCGCATTAAAAAATATTTACACCAGATCCATTAACATAAAATCAACTATTGCATTGGATTAATTATTACGTTTTGTTCATTACACCTCAGTCTATGATTAATTGCTTGCAGATAATCTCGTCAAATACACTGCGACTTTTATTTCTGACTTCCGTAAATTTAGAGGAAATTCGGATTGAAAAACTTCGTAGCATGTGTATGCCTATAAAACCCAATGGAATTTTGTAGTAATTAGTCATACTCACAATATAATACTTTTATTATATTGTTTAACTGATTTTTCATGTGCAAGCCTAACTACTTACCCCTTTAACACCGATCTCAATATCATCAATCCGTGGCGTGGCCTCACCAGTAGACTCCATAGCGTTTGGTGATCAGCTGATTCAGATTTGAAAATATCACGGGATTATTGCTATTGAATTAATTTAATAATAATCTTAGGATTATATTGGCCAATTTTTCAGCAAGAAATACATTCTTTGTATTTATTTCCGACTGAAATAGGAATGCCTATTTGCGGTTTCGTTTTGTGAAAATCAAATCTGTAGTTTTAGTAAACCAGGATAATCCTGATTTTAAGTAGGTCAATGCTGGTTTTAAAATAGGTCAATGCTAGTTCTATCCTTTGCTTGCTGATGCTGATCCAAGTAATGCTGTTTTTTTAAATGCTGATGCTGATGCTAGCTCTATCCTGATCCTACTTATGCTGATCCTGATGCTGGTTTTTGTAACAAAATTAGTTCCCTGCACTGTATCCTTTTACCCACCACAAATATTTTAAAATAATATCCGCTCCCCTTAGATCCACCACTTTTAAATTAAGATCATGTTCACACATGACATATAAGCTAAATGTTTGAAATAAATTAGCCATAATCAAAAATCATTAATATCCTTTGATCATTCACAAATATTTAAAAAAGATAAATATCCACCCCCTTGGATCCACCACTTATGAGTTTTGATCTTGATCACACATGACATATAAGTTTAATGTTTGAAATCAATTAGCCGGAATCAGTAATGTCCTTTTACCCATCACAAATATTTAAAAATAATATCCACTTGCCTTGGATCAACCACTTTAAAATTAAGATCACGAGCTATATGTTTGAAATAAATTAAACATGATCACAAATCATTAATATCCTTTGATTAATAACAAATAATTAAAAAATATAAATATCCACTCCCCTTGGATTCACCACTTATAAGTTTAGATCTTGATCACACATGACATATAAGCTATATGTTTGAAATCAATTAACCATAATCATTATTATCCTTTGACCCATTACAAATATCTATCTACATGTACTCCCCTTACATCCACCACAACTCTCATGGCTATTAATATCCACTTGCCTTGGATCCACCACTTCTTAGTTAAGATCATGATCACACACAGAAATATTAGCTAAATGTTGAAATAAATTTGCAAAAATCATTAGTATTTTTTGATCCACCACAAGTATTTAAAAATTCAATATCAACTCCCCTTGGATCCACCACTCATAAATTTAGACTATGATAATACATGACTTAGAAGCTAAATGTTTGAAATCAATTAGCCATAATCATAAAAAAAGATGAGAGAAATAACTCATGTCGATATGTCTAATAGGTAAATGTGAAAAGCAATAAACGAAGGAAAATATTACAACCTACAGTATTCCCTTAGATCCGCCATCATGTCTTGGATATTGATCACCAATCTGATTTATTCTTCTTTTTTTTATCATTAGGTTAAGTATCTTTATTATTTTTATGAATGAATGAATATTATGAAAAATGAAATTAATTGCATCTCTATGTTACTCTGTCTGAATAAAAAAAAGCTGAAATAACCACTTTAATATCATTCCTGTCATCAACCAGCTCGACTGTTAAATCTACATTGGATAACGAATCAATTTAGGCTTTATATATATCATGTACATTATAATTATTAGTAATATATGATTGGAATTCATCAAAAATTCTTTGGTTTCTAATTAGAAAAAAAGAAGTTCTGAAATTAATAAAACTAAATTTTCATCCTACAAGGTGCAGTCAGGCAATATTGATCTCATTCTGACAATATCACTTTTCATTGAAATAGATCTACATGTATGTCAAACTTGATATTTCTTTTTCTTATGATACTTAAACTTTCTAACTATAAACTAAATTATTGTAAGAAGACGTTTATTTTTACAGGAAGCATCTATATGCATTATCATGTCAAGGTCAGTCAATCCCTTTTGATGAGTTCTTTGATTTTTGTCCCCCACCTTAGCGAATATGAGAGGCTATTTAATCTTATTCATCTGTCATCTGTTCAATGGTTGGCTTATCAATGTCACAAAAACTTATAAACTTTGGTCATATCTTTTGAATGAGCTGAGATAGGGCTTTCAACATGCATGTTCAAATTACACATGTATTACCTGTGCGAATTATTCCTTTCTTAATACAGATTACACTATCATGATTTTTTACCATGATATCTTGATCTTGAAGTATGACATACTTTTCATAAATATTAATTCTTCCTTATGACTTTGATTTAAAAGAGATAGGGTTTACATATGTCTGTGGCATTTCTGAGCATGCTACAATGTATGATTTCTGACCCCTTGACCTTTACCTTCATGTTTGACCTTATTAGAAAAAAAAACATTGGAGCTACAGTAACTCTTCAATGACATATGATACCTGGCATTCTTATTTTACAAAATATGTTGTACATAAATTATGATAACATCTCACCCATATAGACGCCAAAAGCAGGGAACCACAATTCTTTGAATAAATTTGCTTGTTATTTTTCCATTCCATTCAATCAATCAATGGGTTAAATGAAATTGATTTCTTGTATATAGAAAACATCTGTCATAATTATTAGCAAGATCCTATGACTTCAGTTCAGGTTTCATTTTGGGTTGTAAATGTACATAGTTACAGGAATTGCAATTTTCTCACCCTTCAGTATTTAAATACATAGATATGAATGATATTCACATGATTCAGAAAAAAAATATTAAAGATTCCATATTAAGGTATTTCCATACATATCATATGATTGGTACTTTGTTTTCAAAGTGATAATTTTTGGTTCACAGTTTTTTAGAAGGAAAATAGAAATTTCACATCTATATCACTGCAGTCGTTAAGATCCACCCTTGTGAGTACCCCATAAAAGTACATGCAGGGATTAATTTAATTATTGAACTTATTCGCACAGACCTAATGTTATAGAATCCATAAATAAACTGAACTTGAACTTGATTAACCTTAAACAGCACAATGTGACATACTCTACTGATACATGGGACACCCTGACAGATATTCCTCCTCCCTTGAGTGTTGAGTTAGACTATTTTTCACTAAGACAGAAAACTAAAAAAAGTTACATGTAAATTACCCTAATATTTACCTCATAGAGCTTGATTCCGTTTTGCAAGAAATAACCCCCAAATTCATAGCATGCTAATACTTACATCACTGATATGTAAACAAAACTAATTCCTTCAGACACTGACTGACCATGCTGACAGCAGAATTCCAATTGGACATTTTGTGATGTTAATGGAATAATTCACACACGCCAAATCAATCAGACTGATTTAAATACTTGCGTGAATTAATCCTTGTTAAAATAAAGTTCTTAATTCCATCATTAGGCCTATACATCCAGATGGTCTTCTCGACATCAGTGTCTGTCAGCCTACATCCGCGACTGTACTCGGCACTGCTGGTACCGGACATCCACGACTGTACCTGTTCACTAATAGTCAGAGCAAAAATTTCCGGATTAACCAACATTTAAATTATATCTCGTTAATATTACGGATGCTTTTTGAATGAAAATAATCAATGTGTTAATATGGAAGAAAGAAAAAAAATTCTGGTTTCAATTAAATCTACGTTGTGGAGGGCTGTGATCGCCAAAGCGTCATGATAACTAGCCGCGAATGCCCGCGATTGATTAACAACACCTGGCTGCACAGTAATAATGATAGATTACATACTTTGTTTAACTTCCATGACAGCAAGTGTGTCTTATTATTAGTAATATGAGAAGAATTTCTGAGGACTTTCTACGGTATAGATGTAGATTGAATTCAATCAAAACGCTATTAAACGCTAATGTTTATACATGTATTAGACAAACGCTGTCAACAGTGTTGAGGGAAGGATCCAAAAATTTACAGATGTATTAATTAAAGCTTTTAAATATATGATGAGAGATCAATATGAGCTGGGTATATCATTTTTTTTTAGGAGTGATGGTGGTGGCGCTGGCGGCATGATTATCATACTTTTATTCTCAGTGCTGGAATGATGAATCATTTATAAACCGAATCATGTATATGCGGATGGAATTTACTGATCTATGCGTTTTAATTACATTGTAATTAAATGTGTTAATAATTAACAAACATTTCAAGTGCCACACGGGAAGTCTAATGTAGTGAAAAAAAAATTCCTGTCAAAAACCTTCATTTATATGTGCTAACTAAGTACACAGAGTTTACTAAACACAGGTAGCAAGTTGTAAAATAGGTTACAAGAAAATCAGAAAAAAATTCTAAAAAGAGAAAAAAATTATATATATAATATGCATGGAACCACAAATGATTGACATCCTGACTGGACGATATATAACCGCGTTGTGATTGAAAATACATGGTATATGGTACAAACCATTGTTCATATTTAAGGAAATGCGGTGCTATATAAATAATTATATTTATAACTTTCGAAATCATTATTAAATTAATATTGCTTGTGATGAAACTTCCACTACTGTACCTGTCCTGACAACTCTACAATTTCTAAATTCTCGTTCATGCCTGACTGGCAACCTGTCTTGTATAGACAAATTATTTTACATCCCTGATCGCACCTGTACCTTATAAACAACATCCCTGACTGAACCTTTGACTTATAAACAACATCCCTGACTGTACCTGTGTCTTATAAACAACATCCCTGACTGTACCTGTGACTTATAAACAACATCCCTGACTGTACCTGTATAGTATACACACTTAATACTACATCCCTGACTGTACTTGTGACTTATAAACAACATCTCTGACTGTACCTGTGCCTTAAAAACAACATCCCTGACTGTACCTGTGTCTTATAAACAACATCCCTGACTGTACCTGTCTATTATAAACAACATCCCTGACTGTACCTGTCACTTATAAAAAACATCCCTGACTGTACCTGTCACTTATAAACAACATCCCTGACTGTACCTGTGTAGTATACACACCTTATACTACATCCCTGACTGTACCTGTGTCTTATGAACATAATCCCTGACTGTACCTGTGTAGTATACACACTTCATACTACATCCCTGACTGTACCTGGGCCTTATAAACAACATCCCTGACTGTACCTGTCACTTATAAACAACATCCCTGACTGTACCTAGGTAGTATACACACTTTATACTACATCCCTGACTGTACCTGTGTCTTATAAACAACATCCCCGACTGTACCTGTGACTTATAAACAACATCCCTGACTGTACCTGTGTCTTATAAACAACATCCCTGACTATACCTGTGTCTTATAAACAACATCCCTGACTGTACCTGTGTCTTATAAACAACATCCCTGACTGTACCTGTGACTTATAAACAACATCCCTGACTGTACCTGTGTCTTATAAACAACATCCCTGAATGTACCTGTGTAGTATACACACTTTATACTACATCCCTGACTGTACCTGTGACTTATAAACAACATCCCTGACTGTACCTGTGTAGTATACACACTTTATACTACATACCTGACTGTACCTGTCACTTATAGACAACATCCCTGACTGTACCTGTCACTATAAACAACATCCCTGAGGTGTACCTGTGTAGTATACACACTTTATACTACATCCCTGACTGTACCTGGGCCTTATAAACAACATCCCTGACTGTACCTGTCACTTATAAACAACATCCCTGACTGTACCTGTGTCTTATAAACAACATCCCCGACTGTACCTGTGACTTATAAACAACATCCCTGACTGTACCTGTGTCTTATAAACAACATCCCTGACTGTACCTGTGTCTTATAAACAACATCCCTGACTGTACCTGTGTCTTATAAACAACATCCCTGACTGTACCTGTGACTTATAAACAACATCCCTGACTGTACCTGTGTCTTATAAACAACATCCCTGAATGTACCTGTGTAGTATACACACTTTATACTACATCCCTGACTGTTCCTGTGACTTCTAAACAACATCCCTGACTGTACCTGTGTAGTATACACACTTTATACTACATACCTGACTGTACCTGTCACTTATAGACAACATCCCTGACTGTACCTGTGTCTTATAAACAACATCCCTGACTGTACCTGTGTAGTATACACACTTTATACTACATCCCTGACTGTACCTGTGTCTTATAAACAACATCCCTGACTCTACCTGTGACTTATAAACAACATCCTTGACTGTACCTGTGTAGTATACACACTTTATACTACATCCCTGACTGTACCTGTGACTTATAAACAACATCTCTGACTGTACCTGTGCCTTAAAACAACATCCCTGACTGTACCTGTGTCTTATAAACAACATCCCTGACTGTACCTGTCTATTATAAACAACATCCCTGACTGTACCTGTCACTTATAAAAAACATCCCTGACTGTACCTGTCACTCATAAACAACATCCCTGACTGTACCTGTGTAGTATACACACTTTATACTACATCCCTGACTGTACCTGTGTCTTATGAACATAATCCCTGACTGTACCTGTGTAGTATACACACTTTATACTACATCCCTGACTGTACCTGTGTCTTATAAACAACATCCCTGACTGTACCTGTCACTATAAACAACATCCCTGACTGTACCTGAGTAGTATACACACTTTATACTACATCCCTGACTGTACCTGGGCCTTATAAACAACATCCCTGACTGTACCTGTCACTTATAAACAACATCCCTGACTGTACCTAGGTAGTATACACACTTTATACTACATCCCTGACTGTACCTGTGTCTTATAAACAACATCCCCGACTGTACCTGTGACTTATAAACAACATCCCTGACTGTACCTGTGTCTTATAAACAACATCCCTGACTGTACCTGTGTCTTATAAACAACATCCCTGACTGTACCTGTGTCTTATAAACAACATCCCTGACTGTACCTGTGACTTATAAACAACATCCCTGACTGTACCTGTGTCTTATAAACAACATCCCTGAATGTACCTGTGTAGTATACACACTTTATACTACATCCCTGACTGTACCTGTGACTTATAAACAACATCCCTGACTGTACCTGTGTAGTATACACACTTTATACTACATACCTGACTGTACCTGTCACTTATAGACAACATCCCTGACTGTACCTGTGTCTTATAAACAACATCCCTGACTCTACCTGTGACTTATAAACAACATCCTTGACTGTACCTGTGTAGTATACACACTTTATACTACATCCCTGACTGTACCTGTGACTTATAAACGACATCCCTGACTGTACCTGTCACTTATAAACAACATCCCTGACTGTACCTGTCACTTATAAACAACATCCCTGACTGTACCTAGGTAGTATACACACTTTATACTACATCCCTGACTGTACCTGTGTCTTATAAACAACATCCCCGACTGTACCTGTGTGTTATAAACAACATCCCTGACTGTACCTGTGTCTTATAAACAACATCCCTGACTGTACCTGTGTCTTATAAACAACATCCCTGACTGTACCTGTGTAGTATACACACTTTATACTACATCCGTGACTGTACCTGTGTCTTATAAACAACATCCCTGACTGTACCTGTGACTTATAAACAACATCCCCGACTGTACCTGTGTAGTATACACACTTTACACTACATCCCTGACTGTACCTGTGTCTTATAAACAACATCCCCTACTGTACCTGTGTGTTATAAACAACATCCCTGAGTGTACCTGTCACTTATAAACAACATCCCTGACTGTACATTTGTCCTATAAACAACATCCATGGCTATACTATTTGTTATAAACAGCATTCACGGCTCTACCTGTACAAATCTATGTTTTAATATTATGTTATGAATTATTATCGATCTTGTCAGTGTGTAGAGTGACGGATAGTGATATCTTAATTACGTACTTGTTTTCACACTTTGGGGGTGTCTTCTACCTATTATCATGTTGTAAATTTTGAATTTACTAGGGGGAGGTAAATGCAACATTTACAACCTCCCCCTAGTAAATTCAAAATTTACAACATGATACTATTCCAACTTTTTAAAAATTTCAATTCCACCTATTCCCACTTGCAAATAACAATAGATGTTTAGATAGTTAATTTGTTTTTACAGTAACTAGATTAATTACAACTGCTCTTTAGATTTACCCGTATTTAGTACATTTTAACACAGACAATAATGAAAACATAGATCAATGAGAAAATATAATTTATTTTGGATTTTTGAAATAATAATGTCTTACAAGAAAAATCACCTTAATATCTTAATTTAAGATAAAAAAATATTGAAAAAAGCATTCAAATAGGTGGGTTTTCGAGAGAAAAAATTAACGGAGAAAAAATATAATTTAATTCTATTAAAAATCGATTTTTCTTTCAAATATAAGTAAAAAATTTCATTTGTAATTTAATAAATACCTGTCCTCTATTCGAATAGGTGTTTATTAATCAATGTTTGTACAGTAATTATAATTATGTTTTCATAGTTAATTATTTGTTTACACAAAAATTCCACCTATTCCCACCCAAAATCATCTTTTTCTACCTGATTTTCAAAAAGTGGGAATAGGTAGAATGAACCACTTTGGGAGATTGCATACATTAAGAGAGTTTTTTTTGGACGGAAAATTAGTTTTTACGAACATTATTTTCAACTACATTTTATTCATTGAAAACGGATTAAAGGTACTTGGACACAGATTTGAAGTTAATTTTTTTCTGTATAATATCACGAATTATATATTTCAATGGCATTTTCACACAAAAATTAAGTAAAAATCTTATTTCATTTAAAATTTACTGAAACTTTTAATTTTTTGGCGGGTTTGATTGACACATCTTTTCACTTTCACAAATTTTAACTTTATTCTTAATCCTTAGGAAAATGCCAATCTTGTTGTGTATTAATGAGAAACATTAAAACTTAAATCCAGAAGAATAATTTTATTCAGAGTAGAAATGTTAGAAAGCAAAACTCCTTCACAAGTATCGTCATTCAATTGTGTACAGAGTTTATCAAATCGAGCATACTCGTGTAATGTACACAGTTTTGTAAACAGGGCGAAAGCTCTGTTATTGTTTGGTGTTTTGGGGCAGTTTACGCTTTATAAACCGCGAAGCGGTTTATAAAAAAGCGTAAACTGTTCCAACCCAGTTTATACCGTATAAAATGGGTAGCTATTAAATTCATTCCTTATAATTTAATTTTCATTCATTTGATGTAAGAAAAAACGATGATTGTACAAACAAAATGACTTCAATTTGTACAAAATTTGAATGTAACGTCAGCGGATTAATACGTTTCTGACGCAAGTCATCGTGACGTAGGCAACCCATTTTATACAATATAAAAGAATTTTTTTATCCAATCAAATACAACGTTACAACCAAAATTAAATTATTGACAAATGCACATCATGTAATGACAAAAGCACATCACATAATGACAATTAAGCACATCATATACTGATGAAAGCACATCACATAATTATGAATGCACATCATTAATTTAATTTTCTCATGATAAGACTGTCCAGGCGTTCCATAGTGAGGCATATTTATGGAACGCCATCACTGCCTTATAGCATACAACTATGCATTTATTATGTCAATTTATCATTACAAGATGTGAACATATCTTTACGTCATGTCATTTTTTATGATATGATGTGAAAATATCTTACATGTAACATCATGTCAATGCTGCATTACATGAAGTAAATACATTCTTTTATTATGTCAGCACTTCATAACTTGAAGTAAAAAATCCATTTTGTTAAGTGACTATGTGTTTAAATTGTGTTAAACTTTATTACGTGAAATGAATGTTTTTTTTACATCATTTCATTTTTTTAATATGCGAGGACAAAATTGCATTCATGTCAGTGCTTTACTGTAAATGTATTACATTTAGCGGTGTATTCTATTTAGCGATTTTGGCGGAAAGCAGAGCCCGCTAATTCAAGTACATCGCTAAATGTCTTGTATATTAACAATTATATCTAGTGCATTCAGACAGCGCTAAATCAAAGCTACGCTAACTTGTTGAAAATTGAATTTCCGCCAAATATCGTACACGCAAAATGTAATACATTTACAGCTTTATATTGTGTTAACTCTTCATCATGTTGATTCCAAAAGTTCATTACCTGAAGTAAAAATACATTTTAATTATCTCAAAGCTGTATATCTGGTATATAATGAATGTTGACGACCGTGTTTTAATTACTGGTAAGAGAAGGGGGGCTCCTCATTGATTAGGACGAATTTCAGGCACATAATATCAGCCCCCCTCTTTTCCCATATACATGTATAAACCATAGAAAATGTAATGTTCATGGAAAGCACAGCCCCGTCCCCACTTTTTCCTTGAAGTATAGTCCACTACGGGTAATGTAGTATACTTGAAAAAAAAAATTAGGACTGTTTTTTTAGTAAAATTTTTTTTCTGGCTGGCCTCCTCTTTCAAAGAAGATGCTACGTCACTGGAATTAGTAATTTTTTCAACCATTCCAGTGCCAGAATTCTATTACAAAAATCTATATATCAGTCCAAATCAGTTGAATATGCCTTAGCAAGCATGCATGGGCACATATCAGTGGTGGATATGGGAATCTTGAACATGAAAGGGGGCGGTATATGGTTGGAGACCAAGACCAAGTGTGGGGAGCGAAGAAGCTCCTAGGCTTTATAGTTTTATATAAAAAAGCTTCAACTTAATTCAGCTAATTTTATGCAATGTCCTACAAAGTAAAATCAATAAATTTATTAATCTTATGTATATTTTGGTCACTAAAGATGGAAAGACGGGATTCCTGACCCCAACCCACCGTTGCACGTTTGTTATACGGTGTGTTAACACTTTTTAAAATAGAAAGGAAAGATAGAGACTGATACAAAAACATATGACAATGTTCTTAATAAGATAAAAAGTTTAATTATTCTTGCAGCTTCCACCTACACACTCTCAAACAATTTACTTTGTTCTTCGATGCAATTATGGTCGAAGAAGGATGTTGTTACAGGTACAGTCAGAGATGTTGTTTATAAGTCACAGGTACAGTCGGGGATGTAGTATAAAGTGTTTATACTACACAGGTACAGTCGAGGATGTTGTTTATAAGTGACAGGTACAGTCAGGGATGTAGAATAAAGTGTGTATACTACACAGGTACAGTCGGGGATGTTGTTTATAAGTGACAGGTACAGTCAGGGATGTTGTTCATAAGACACAGGTACAGTCGGGGATGTTGTTTATAAGTGACAGGTACAGTCAGGGATGTAGTATAAAGTTTGTATACTACACAGGTACAGTCGGGGATGTTGTTTATAAGTGACAGGTACAGTCAGGGATGTAGTATAAAGTGTGTATACTACACAGGTACAGTCAGGGATGTTGTTTATAAGTGACAGGTACAGTCAGAGATGTTGTTCATAAGACACAGGTACAGTCACGGATGTAGTATAAAGTGTGTATACTACACAGGTACAGTCGAGGATGTTGTTTACAAGTGACAGGTACAGTCAGGGATGTAGTATAAAGTGTGTATACTACACAGGTACAGTCGGGGATGTTGTTTATAAGTGACAGGTACAGTCAGGGATGTTGTTCATAAGACACAGGTACAGTCGGGGATGTTGTTTATAAGACACAGGTACAGTCAGAGATGTTGTTTATAAGGCACAGGTACAGTCAGGGATGTTGTTTATAAGGCACAGGTACAGTAAGAGATGTAGTATAAAGTGTGTATACTACACAGGTACAGCCAGGGATGTTGTTTATAAGTCACGGGTACAGTCAGGGATGTTGTTTATAAGTCACAGGTACAGTAAGGGATGTTGTTTATAGGTCACAGGTACAGTAAGAGATGTAGCATAAAGTGTGTATACTACACAGGTACAGCCAGGGATGTTGTTTATAAGTCACGGGTACAGTCAGGGATGTTGTTTATAAGTCACAGGTACAGTCAGGGATGTTGTTTATAAGTCACAGGTACAGTCAGGGATGTAGTATAAAGTGTGTATACTACACAGGTACAGTCAGGGATGTTGTTTATAAGTCACGGGTACAGTCAGGGATGTTGTTTATAAGTCACAGGTACAGTCAGGGATGTTGTTTATAAGTCACAGGTACAGTCAGGGATGTTGTTTACAAGTCACAGGTACAGTCAGGGATGTTGTTTATAAGGCACAGGTACAGTAAGAGATGTAGTATAAAGTGTGTATACTACACAGGTACAGCCAGGGATGTTGTTTATAAGTCACGGGAACAGTCAGGGATGTTGTTTATAAGTCACAGGTACAGTCAGGGATGTTGTTTATAGGTCACAGGTACAGTCAGGGATGTAGTATAAAGTGTGTATACTACACAGGTACAGTCAGGGATGTTGTTTATAAGTCACAGGTACAGTCAGGGATGTTGTTTATAAGTCACAGGTACAGTCAGAGATGTTGTTTATAAGGCACAGGTACAGTCAGGGATGTAGAATAAAGTGTGTATACTACACAGGTACAGTCAGGGATGTTGTTTATAAGTGACAGGTACAGTCAGGGATGTAGTATAAAGTGTGTATACTACACAGGTACAGTCGGGGATGTTGTTTATAAGTGACAGGTACAGTCAGGGATGTAGTATAAAGTGTGTATACTACACAGGTACAGTCAGGGATGTTGTTTATAAGTGACAGGTACAGTCAGGGATGTTGTTCATAACACACAGGTACAGTCACGGATGTAGTATAAAGTGTGTATACTACACAGGTACAGTCGAGGATGTTGTTTATAAGTGACAGGTACAGTCAGGGATGTAGTATAAAGTGTGTATACTACACAGGTACAGTCGGGGATGTTGTTTATAAGTGACAGGTACAGTCAGGGATGTTGTTCATAAGACACAGGTACAGTCGGGGATGTTGTTTATAAGACACAGGTACAGTCAGAGATGTTGTTTATAAGGCACAGGTACAGTCAGGGATGTAGTATAAAGTGTGTATACTACACAGGTACAGTCAGGGATGTTGTTTATAAGTCACAGGTACAGTCAGGGATGTTGTTTATAAGACACAGGTACAGTCAGGGATGTTGTTTATAAGTCACAGGTACAGTCAGGGATGTAGTATAAAGTGTGTATACTACACAGGTACAGTCAGGGATGTAGTTTATAAGACACAGGTACAGTCGGGGATGTTGTTTATTAGACACAGATACAGTCAGGGATGTTGTTTATAAGACACAGGTTCAGTCAGGGATGTTGTTTATAAGACACAGGTACAGTCGAGGATGTTGTTTATAAGTCACAGGTACAGTCAGGGATGTTGTTTATAAGACACAGGTACAGTCAGGGATGTTGTTTATAAGACACAGGTACAGTCGAGGATGTTGTTTATAAGTCACAGGTACAGTCAGAGATGTTGTTTATAAGGCACAGGTACAGTCAGGGATGTTTTTTTTCTGTCACAGGTACAGTCAGGGATGTAGAATATAGTGTGTATACTACACAGGTACAGTCAGGGATGTTGTTTATAAGACACAGGTACAGTCGAGGATGTTGTTTATAAGTCACAGGTACAGTCAGAGATGTTGTTTATAAGGCACAGGTACAGTCAGGGATGTTGTTTATAAGTGACAGGTACAGTCAGAGATGTTGTTTATAAGGTACAGGTACAGTCAGAGACGTTGTATATAAGGCACAGGTACAGTCAGGGATGTTGTTTACTCAGTATAAGTCACAGTTACAGTCAGGGATGTAGAATATAGTGTGTATACTACACAGGTACAGTCATTATAAAGCACCGCATTTCCATTAATATGAACTTTAATAATTTTGCTACCATACCTGTATATTTCAGGTATCTGCAATCATACCGGTAATCGACCTAGCGACCGAGCAAGAGGTCAATGGTAGGTCCATGTATTTTTTAAAGAATTTATTTCTAACTTATCTTTAAAACTTTGCAACCTGTGGCCTATTAAATATCGTGTACTTTGTAAATTTATAACTAAATAATAGTTTTGACAGGAGTTTCATTTCAATTCATTGGAGGCTTTTCCCGGGGTGCATTTGAGATGCTTTTTTTAAAAAACATTGAAAACGCATGTATGAGCGTTATTCTACCTGCATATATACAAGATTTAAGTTACACATGATTCTATCAATCATTTTATATGTTTTAGTTGACACTACTTGCGTGGTTTATGATTCATCATTAGCATTGAGCACGTATAGGATATTCAAATGATGCCCCCAGCCCCCCCCCCCCTCCCCCAAATGATATATCTAGTTCATATTGATCTCTGATCACAGATTTAAAGCTATAATTTTACATCTGTAAAAAGATCCTTCAGTCAAAACTGCTGACCTCGTTTGTCTCGGTATCTTATAAACATTAATATTTTGACATGCGCGGATCTGGAGCCCCCCCCCCCAACCCCTTAGAATTTGCAGAGTAAATGTGACTTTAGAACCACCCCCTAAAAAACGCAGACCCTCCTCAAAAACACATTATTATCTATTTGAAATTGGTATGACTTGGAAAGTCTCCGTATGAAGTTTTAAGAGTCAAAGACTATCAGTGAATTATAAGGACCACATCCCTGGCAGGGTTTTAATAGTGGATGCTGTTAATCAATTTCGGTTGTTGAAAAAAAATGTGTTTGCACGGCACATGTCAGTCGCAGTTGCTGTTTAAAAAAATCACAGATACAAGTACAGTCCTAGATATAAAGTGTGGCCTAGATGTTACTTTTTAGAGATATAAGCGATCCATACAATAGATAGGTAAAGTCAAGTTTATACTTAATTTCCTCGATATAAATTATGTACTTCACTTAGCCATTTATTACTAATCATTTGGCGATCATAGCCTTTCTTAAAGAATATTTAATTCACAGTGGGGAATTCAGCAATTTCCAATTATTCAGCAAGCCCCAATTAGTTCTAGAGCAAGGCCCTGGTGGGGGTCCGGGGGAGGAACCCCATGAAGCTGACAAACTTTACAAATAAGAGGTGTTTTCCTTGATTTTAGGATAAAAGACATATATATATATAAGTTTTACATACAAAAAATTCAAACAGAACGGGGGGGGGGGGGCATGTCCGGCGCGCCGGCCCTGGATCCGCCTTTGATTAAAATCAGAAATATACTATATACATTACCTATTTTTCATTCAATTAATATTCAATGTAAATAAAATTTAAATAAACTCTACATACAAAGATCAAGAATACTTGGTATTAAAATTTCGTATTTGAACAGGAGAATCGAATGTTATTGACATTTGTAATTAACTACATATACTCTGCGTTGATGGCGTATCAATCCGGAAATTTTTGCTCTGACTATTAGTGAACAGGTACAGTCGTGGATGTCCGGTACCAGCAGTGCCGAGTACAGTCGCGGATGTAGGCTGACAGACCCCACTCCTTCTCGATCCTTTTCCGCTCTTCTGTAGTGTGACTAAAATGGGTAGCGAAACCCGGGCCGGGCCGGGAATTTCAAAACTGAAAACCGGGTTTTTGACAATAACGGAATGAATACACATTCTTTCTTCATGAAATTTACGGACATAGTTTATTACTATAAGATTTGCCTTCGCTGAAAGTTTTAAATTTAAATGTTGTGTTTATCCATCATTATCGCCGATTGTCTTTTCAAGGTGACTAAAATGGGTAGCGAGCCCGGTTTACTCATTTTATCGATTTACACTTAATTTCGATACATGATAACCAACCTGCAGTAGATTTATATTTTTTTCATTGTTGACTTTTCTAATCTTTATATTCATTCATTCATTCATTCATTCATTCATTCATTCATTCATTCATTCATTTATTGATTTATTTATTTATTTATTTATTTATTTATTTATTTATTTATTTATCAACACATGATTAATCCACCGTTACAAGCAAATTACATGTAAATTATAGCACATGATATGCAATCGAGATTTTTTTGTTCACATCCGTTTATGTCTCCAAAATAGTATACCCCTTACTCTTCTCGGTCTGTTGTAAAGAAAAAAAATTAATTGTATTTTTTATACGAGGAAAATATGGACTCTCCGGTCAATCTTCGGACTTATTTGATTGTAAATGCATGATAAGAATATCAAAGTCTAAATCATTAAACAAAAGTTAAATTCTTACGACCCACCCCTCCTCCATTAATCTATATTTTATAAATTTTATTCTATATAAATAATATTTTATCTCATATAACAAATGCATGGAAATCGCCTATTTATGGTACTAGGTATGGGGGAGGGGGGGGGGCACATGTATGCAATCATTGTTTAATAACTTCAGCGCGTAGAGCATGGTCGAACCACTCTGTATACACACTAGATAGAAAATATATTGTAAGATTCACCCTCTGGGCTGTATTCCGAGGGGTACATTAAAACCCATCACACGTGTATATATACAAGGATTCGGTTCCATACTTAAGTAGTGACACCTGTCATTTCCTGTTTATATTGCATAATAATCGTCTAGTCCCATCCACAGGTACTTGTGGACAGGACCCCCCACCCCCCCGATATTCAACCCCGGGGCTTGTACATTTTTTTCAAAAAATATATTTATTACACTTATTTATCATGTGCACAGTATGAAAAAATCGTCAAAACCCCAAAACAATCGCTCCATAAAGAAATACCCCACTATACATTATAAGGGAGAAAGGTATGCCACTCCGGTTTGTTTACGTTGTACCCCCACTGGTCTTTCTGGGTTTAAAAACATGTATTTATTTTATTTAAACCTAAAATGTCGATTCACATCGTCTCTACATATATTTCTGTCTTAGTGCATGCTATCGGATTAACTCTGCATCTCGTAAGAATCCCACAATATCTGATTATCTCCTTAAACAGTTTTCCAGTCAGAACGTTGAAATTTCCCTAGGTAATCGCAACGGAAGTGCATAGAGAATGTTTTACTTATTAGGATAACGTCCGAGAGAGTTTTGGACTGACAATAATCTCTCTCGGGTTTTATCATACATTCTCTATGCACTTCCGTTGCTTTTACTTAGGGAAATTTCAAACCGAAGTGGCATACCTTTCTCCCTTATAATGTCTAATGGGGTATTTTTTTTTTGTAGAGCGATTGTTTTGGGGTTTTGACGATTTTTTCATATTGTACACATAATGACTAAGTGTAATAAATATAATTTTTGAAAAAAATGTCCAATAAGCCCCGGGGTTGAATATCAGGGGGTGGGGTGGGGTGTCCTGTCCACAAGTACCTGTGGTCCCATCTTAGAGCAGTCTACATGTACTATTAAGAATGTTATATTTTCCGGTTTTAAAATAATGGTTCAACATTTCTACCTCAACCTAGGAGTAATACAAAAGATTGTACGGTTTTTTTAATTCAAAGTTTTTAATATTGTTCTTAATGGGATCTGATTTTGAAGGAATTTAATCATATTTCACATCTTTTTTTCTATTAGGTTTTCAAACTCTGGACATATAAAGTTATTTATTAAAATTGTCAGTTTGTTCAGTATTAAAAATGTAAGTTTGTTCAGAAGTAATTAATACGCAACTAGTAATGGGACTGGATTATCTAGATCTGGGGTGTGTAGATATTGGTTTCTCGAAAGTTAGCAAAAGGGGGTGGGTAGGTTTAACTTCAGACTCTAGTTGCTCTATTATTATTATTCAAACATAATGTAAGATTATGAAAATAAATAAAATCAACAAGGTTGATAAAATTTCCGTGGAATCCAACTCGGATTAAAAATAAGAAACAAATTCACGTTCCGTTTGTTTTAAGACACCCCTGTGCAGAAATATGAATGGTTCCGTCCAAACCTAAAGCGTTTCGATGTCATCATGGTCAATATCTGGAAGTAAGGTCTTTTCAATTTGTAACATTTTCGAAAAAATTAAAGGCTATATTAATCAATAAATTAATGATTAATAAAATAATAGTTTTAATTCTTCCTTTCAAAATGTCCCATATCCTATCTACTAATCTAGTCTTCTTACTACTGAGGACAATATAAGCATTATACGATCCGCTTTACAGAGTCAGGTCCCTTTCTAAGATCGAAGAAAAAGATTTAAAATACATATGGTCATTTCATTAACCTGAAATTATTTTCCCATCTAAACAATGAAAGCTAGTGTATTTTTCATTTAACAATAGTTTTGACAGTAACATTTTATTTTGAAAGTTTAATAAAGAAAAACGACAATTTATTGAATCTTGATTTAAATTCTTCATAAGTATCAAAAGCTGTCTCCGGAGAACATTTGGTATTTAAACAATGTAAAAAACATTAAAGTGTGAAAGGCAACTACTCTTATTTTCATGTTACACTTCTGTCTACAGTCTCTCAACTGAAAGACAAACAAGAAATGGTACATGAATATCCACATTTACAATTAACTTCACACAACTGTATGACATGAACTGGTGCCTTACTATATATATTGCAAATAAACAAGAGTTCACAGTCAGGTTTGCTGCAAAACTGTAGTCAAGTTAATTAAGTAGAGAAAATGTAGAGGGATGCAGCCATCTTACACGTATTCAAGTGATTTTTACTACATATATATTTAAATCTTAAGAACTGCACAACCTTAACCATGTACATCAACACCAATTATACATGTAGTATTAACGGAAAGCTTAAACAAATTGAATATTCCTTATGCATTTCATCGTTATTTGGTAAACCAAAAAAAAAAAATCAACGGCCTGATTATTTCAGAATGCTTTATATTTAACAGGCTATTCCAAATTTCCCCTCAAGTGTTGATATACAACTAACAGAATTTTTTTGATATTGTTTTATATCCTCTCTCTCTCTCTCTCTCTGTGCATGGTTTTTTATTCCACTTATCCTGTCAACAACTAAAATTGAAATTTTCTGGGGGAAAAAAATGAAAAAATAAAAAAAAACCTTACTGTGCGTGCAATAATTTCATACAGTCAAGAGAGAGAGAAAGAGAGAGAGAGAGAGGAAGCCATGTATTATTTAATGACCACTGAGTACTGGCATGCAATGTACCTAATCATTAAATTATGATGATTTTAATTGGAGTGATGAATCATGAAAAACAGTCTTAATTAAAACCCTTTGATTAGTGTTGTCATAAAAGGGATGAAGTGCAGATTGATTTTCAATTTATTAATTCTGAAAATCTGTATAAATTTGTAAAAGATCAATTAAATTGAAATCAGTGACTTATCCCTATTTCACACCTTTGAAAATATATTGGAGAATTTTGCCTGAAGGAATATTCTCACACCTTTCAGAGTTTCAGTCTATATGATGATATACCCGGTATATGTATATATTCAAGAATTTATTTCCACACAGACTGATCATTACACGAGCCATTTCCTGTTTACTATATCCTGCATTTGTGTATACATAGCTGGTTTCAGAGTAACTAGCTAATCTAAATTTTGTTTTTAAGTTTTCCTAGTAAAAAGCACATTTCAAAGTGTTCATTGATGAAAATACAAAATAAATAAATAAAAAATAAAAAATTAACTTTTTTTTGTAATTTTACCAATTGATAATTATTGTGTTATTGCCATTGAAAACAGTCGTTGACATATTGATAAATTTCCAAATACTAATAAATGTCTCTGACGTAAGGCTTCATGGTTTGCTCATTCAAAATCGGTTGCAACTTATTTTCATAAATAAGAATTCATACATGTATTTTCAACTTCTTCATATATTTCTTATTAAACAGATTAAAATGTACTGTATCTTCATGGAATACTTTTCCAACATTTCTTTTTAATTTTACCAAATTAATTTGTGAATGCCTACATAAAATATATGACCTTTTCTATTAAAATGTTCTTACTGGTGCAGATTATAACCACTTAAAACAGAGTTGAGACTTAAAATTATAAATTGTAAGAGGACTGAAATTTACATAGGGAGAATCCATCATCATGTTATACTCAGTCAATCGTACTAGTGTGTTCTCTTAACTGGCCATTTAACTTTCTTATTTTTCAATGAAATTTGGCAAGTATGGTTTTATTTTTCTTGTAAAAGTATGGTCTTTCTTAATCTAAAATGATAAATTGTAAAACTAAAAGAGAACATAAATGTATATAGGGAGAATCCATCATCATGTTTTACACAGTCAATCGTACTAGTGTGTTCCCTTAACTGGCCATAACTTTTTCATATTTCAATGAAATTTGGCAAGTATGGTTTTATTTTTCTTGTAAAAGTATGGTCTTTCTTAATCTAAAATGATAAATTGTAAAACTAAAAGAGAACATAAATTTATATAGGAAGAATCCATCATCATGTTATACACAATCAATCGTACTAGTGTGTTCTGTTAACTGGCCATAACTTTTTCATATTTCAATGAAATTTAGCAAGTATGGTTTTATTTTTCTTGCAATGGCATAATCTTTCTAAATCTTACATGATGATTTGTAAGAAAACTGAAATTTACATAGGGAGAATCCATCATCATGTCATATTCAGTCAATCGTACAGGTGTGTTCTCTTAACTAGCCATTTAACTTTCTTATTTTTCAATGAAATTTGGCAAGTATGGTTTTATTTTTCTTGCAATGGCATAAACTTTCTAAATCTTACATGATAATTTGTAAAAGAACTGAAATTTACATGGGGAGAATCCATCATCATGTCATATTCAGTCAATCGTACTAGTGTGTTCTCTTAACTGGCCATAACTTTTACATATTTTATGAAATTTGGCAAGAATGGTTTTATTTTTCTTGTAGAAATATGGTCTTTCTTAATCTAAAATGATAAATTGTAAAACTAAAAGAGAACATAAATTTATATAGGAAGAATCCATCATCATGTTATACACAGTCAATCATACTAGTATGTTCTGTTAACTGGCCATAACTTTTTCATATTTCAATGAAATTTGGCAAGTATGGTTTTATTTTTCTTGCAATGGCATAAACTTTCTAGATCTTACATGATAATTTGTAAAAGAACTGAAATTTTCATGGGGAGAATCCATCATCATGTCATATTCAGTCAACCGTACAGGTGTGTTCTCTAAACTGGCCATCTAACTTTCTTATTTTTCAATGAAACTTGGCAAGTATGGTTTTATTTTTCTTGCAATGGCATAAACTTTCTAAATCTTACATGATTATTTGTAAAAGAACTGAAATTTACATGGGGAGGATCCATCATCATGTCATATTCAGTCAATCGTACAGGTGTGTTCTCTAAACTGGCCATTTAACTTTCTTATTTTTCAATGAAACTTGGCAAGTATGGTTTTATTTTTCTTGCAATGGCATAAACTTTCTAAATCTTACATGATAATTTGTAAAAGAACTGAAATTTACATGGGGAGAATCCATCATCATGTCATATTCAGTCAATCGTACATGTGTGTTCTCTAAACTGGCCATTTAACTTTCTTATTTTTCAATGAAACTTGGCAAGTATGGTTTTATTTTTCTTGCAATGGCATAATCTTTCTAAATCTTACATGATGATTTGTAAGAAAACTGAAATGTACATGGGGAGAATTCATCACCAGGTTATATTCAGTCGATCGTACCAGTGTGTTGACTCTTAAATGGTCATAAGTTTTTCCTTTTCAATGAAATTTGGCATTAGTATTGTTTTATTTTTCTTGTAAAAGCATGAACTTTCTAAATCAAAAATTATAAATTGCAATATAAGGACTGAAAATTTCCTAGGAAGATTATCCTCAAACAGTCATATATACTGGTGAGTTCTCATAAAGGCAGTTTATAGTATGATATAATATTTTTTTTTTTAATGGATAGGGGTGTTTTTAAACCTTAAAAAATAATTCAATATTTTAATACTTTTTACTACTTATTTTAAAAATATCAAAATCCCTAACACAGGTAAAGTTTGACACCTAGGGTATTCCACTGTGTATCCATTCAGGTAGACTGCTAGCTCCAAGGTATTCACACCTGTATAAAATTAGCCCCTCCCTCACCTTGAATAAAAATACTACCTGGTAAAAATTCTCTGTCTTTAGATGACCATATCTTTTTTTTAGATATACTTTTCAATGATATTTAGCCAATTTGGAATAAATTTCTTGTATTTAGTAATTCTAACTTTATCAAAGTATTTGTTTATATATATTTTTTGAAATATTTAAGGAAATTACCACAATTTTAAAATCTGTACTTTGTCATGATTAATGTAATGATCATTCAAAAATATAATCAGGTAATAATTGGTCCTATTTGCATGTTATATGCAATATAACACTTTTATAATTAAATCATAAAAAAGAGATGAAAGAAGACGAACTGGTTTTTTAATTACTTTAAAGAAAGCATTTTTCTGGTTTAGGATTGAGAAGCTACTACATTTACAGATTATTTAGAATGGAATATAATGGGATTTATTCCCAAATCAGGGCCAGTGGACATAAACATCTATAAGTATAATATACTTACCTTTTGTCAATATAGCGGAAAAACAAATTCCGGATAAATTTAACTGTTTAGTCTTTGAATTTTACGCTATTTGTCAGAGTCACCTATATGTTTCTCAGAGTACGACTTATACATAGGGTAACAAAAAGATGTGGGTGACAATGGTGCCAAAAAGGAGGAATTATCAAGGACAAACACCACCAAATGTTTTCCCATAGACTTCCATACAAACTTTAGCACCTCTCACTGATACATATATTGAATTTCGGGCAAATGATCTTTTTGTCGTGAATGCTCGAGATATTGGAAAACAAAAAATGCCAGAAAAAATATACCGTGCCGTTGCACTTTTACTTTCAATTTCCATTTGTTTACAACTAGGTGCGTTTGACACCAAATGAAAATCTCTAACCAAAGTGCATCCCTCCCTTCAAATTTTTACCTGTATCTCCTATACACCTCAAAGAAACCCAAGTCTTGATATGAGATTTTTATCAACTTTATTTCACTTGTCAAATACATAACAAGCCTTTTCTCTTATTGACCAATCACGCGCCAGCTAACATTTTCTCCTCCGCACAACTTTGGGTGTCCAAAATGTCTGCGCCCATGTATTTGTTTATGTAGGGGTTTTTCCATCAAGTAAAGAAGTATCACAAGTTATGATTTGATTTGGTCTCTTTCAATCAATTTCAAAAACATTCTTTGAATAGTAGAAAAGTTTTTGTCTTTGTTTGAATCAAGTCCATTATGCTACAAACAGCAGAGCTCAAACTAAACTACATGTAAGTAGAACAAGTGTATCATTACTATGTGATTCACGATCAACAGGTTACAGGACTGAGGAGTCGGCAGTTTTATCAGTAAAATAAGGAAAACAATAACCTGTGAGCTACGCTAGCGTAAACAAAGTCACGTTATTTTTTACATTGTTTTTCTGATAAAATTGCCTGTACTGCCTCCAGTGTCTTTTTTATATTTAACTCTCTCCCACTTGGAATATTAGATAAACTTTCAAACTTTTAATCCATATTTGTTTACTTTTTCACTTACGGGTCAGTCAAAAAAAATATATAATTTATTTCCCTTCTTATCATGCTTATGCCAT
Source organism: Saccostrea cuccullata (assembly GCF_032062105.1). NCBI lineage: Eukaryota > Metazoa > Mollusca > Bivalvia > Ostreida > Ostreidae > Saccostrea > Saccostrea cuccullata. The sequence goes on from NW_026938256.1 coordinate 103,380, forward strand.
GTCTAATTTACATATGCAGTGATAAAAGGTATTATAATATACTATATCAATGAATTTGAAAAAAAATTAATTAATTAAATCGTTACAAAGTTGATAAAAAATGTACACAACTCCAAACAATATTTATTTTATAATTCTTACTTGATAATTTACCATGATTACAAGCATTAAGAGAAATAATGTGGTTTTTTTTACCCCACATAAAAAATTATGGGATAATAAACCCCACATTTTATTTTTAGTGAGACGTGGGTTAAAAAACCCCACGAAAAATAATATGGGTTATTTAACCCCATGGGGTGAAAAATAAACCCCATGGGGTTTTTGTGGGGTTTTTTGTGGGGTATTTTTAAGTTCATGTTTCCCCATGGGATTTTTTTTTTGAACTCAAATATCTCAAAAAGTAGCAGAAAATGTTGAATTTTTTTTTCATAAATCAATTTAATTATAAAAACCCCACCATTTAAAAAAAAACCTAAGATGTTAGCTTTAAAGGAAAAGGGTGCGCAAGTTCGGAAAAATGTCCATTCCGAAGTTGTCCGTCCCACTGTTGATGACGATTTGTGTTTTTTTATCAATTAAAAAAAATGTATATTTCATAAATAAAGTTATACAAGAGAACATATTTATAAAATAACATACATTTATTTTAAGATGTTCAATGAAAAAACGAACTATTTAGAATTTTATTTCAATTTTCATTACTGATTTGAAAAAACTATGCTCTTTAGAAATTAAATAATTTTCTATAAGTATTGATTAGATCTAAATTCTCGTCGTGTGTAATTATATTAAATCAGAATTACTTAATAGATCAATGTGAAATCAACACTGTATTTAATAGTCTTGATGAGTTTTTGTGTGAAATTTGTAATCCAACGTACTATACAAAGGCATTTATTAAATAATGTTATAATATTCATTACATAAAACTTTTTTTTCCTTTTTTGTTTATATGTACGCAGATCCCCGTGTAGTAAACGTCTGCACTTTTCGCATAAAATTACAATGTAGGGTCCTAAATGCACATATGATCATGCACATATATTTAACAAACTTTAAAAATTTCAGCCATTCTTTTCTCCAAAGGCCATTTCTCTCAATACTTCAACAAACATTAATTTTCTTTATCTAAATTGTACATTACTTTATTTTTATTCCCCGACATGCTACTCTTTTTAAAAAAGATGCGTGACATTCTTAAATTTGACTAATAGACTCGAACTTCAGGCCTGTAGGAAAGTAATTTCCGTTAGGGTAATAAACTTACCGGGATTTTTTTTTTTTACTAGCATACCTTACCAGATTTCTTAACGAAAAAAAAACATTAAAAGAAATACAGGGCGGGACCAGCTAAAGCTGTATATGCATAAGTACAGCCCTGTACATCAACGAGTATCTAGATGACTTTTGACATAATTTTTCCCATGACCTCACTTATACCCATCACGACTAAATACTGAATTAAAATACTATTATATTTTCTTGCCTTTGATTAGATGTAAGTTTTATTCCATCTTGAGATACATGTAACTCTCCTAAGAAAAAGATTTTCAACATCCTAATTCATGTAACAATTTTACGTGTTAAAATGATGTGGGAAAGTTATTAGCTAAAGTCAAAGAGGTTTCAAGTACAATTTAGGCCTACATGTAGCAAATAGAGAAACGTCTAAAATTATGAGTATATAGCGAAGATATGACAATTAAACTGCAAGAATTGACTCCACAATATAAGTGCCGGAAAAACAAAGGTTGTATCTACCGTTTCGTTGTTTCGTATATGTCAAGGTCACGCTACTCTTATTTTTAGCTCAAACTTGTAAACAAAATTCAACTGGAGCATGCAAAGGTGAGAAATATGTTCTAACAACTTTTTTAAAAGAGTAAATCAAATATTTTTTGGTCTTCTTGCATTCATTCGTGGATTCCTGAGACCATTATAACTATGGAAACTTATTCAACACTTTTCTGCGCACGCGTACAATAGGGAGGAAGAAGTACCAGGGTATTTTGCAATATTTTTTTTCTGGGGCAGACAGAAATTATTTTAACTTTTATTTTTCCCAATAAAAAATTTTATTTTTGGGTTCTGAAACCTGTAATTTTCTGAAACCTAATACTTTAAGGAATTGAACAAAATTTACAGAGGTCATGCGAAATTCTACATTTGTCAATTTTCCCCTTTGTGCGTCACTGAGCCACTTTAATTTTTCAGTGACATTAAAACAGGAATTGTCATCACCAATAGACAAATTTCACATTGCTAAGAGTTGTCTCCAATTGTCGGTGTATCGCTCATTTTTCTCACTTTGTCCTTTGTAAGTTACATGTATTTTTTCAATCTTCAAACGATATTGGACAATTACGATCTGTATCTGTATGGCCAGAGTATGGGGTAACATGAAAATCATAATGAACATGTTCATACAGATTTCACTTCCAAGATATTGACCCTCAAAGTTGGTACGGTTATATAGAGGGAAAACAGCGTCTTAAGCCGATTGACCCCAGATTGACCCTGCAAAGGGGAATAACTTTTGTAAATGTGAAAGTTGTCTATGGTATATCATAGAGATCTAAAACTGACTGAATTATGATCCACCAATTCATGAACATGATGAGTGGATGTAAATAATGTTGGTCGATTTTTGTAATAAAAAAAATTTAAATTACTTGTTTATAATCCGAGTGTACATGCAGTACTGGCATAAAATTACTCATAAGATACATGTATACTTACACCATGATAAAAGCATATGTGTCCAGTGCAGCATATGATAAATCATTAACATACAAGTACATGTATATCAATACTGTAATACATATATATTGCATTGTTTTTAGAGACCTGTTCTGTGGATGCCCTTAGACAGTGTGTCTCTCTCAAACTAAAACTACAGAGAGCCTGTGGATAGAGGATGAAGAGTGACCTTGGACTAATTTTCTAAGTCAAAGGTCAGTATCAAAATGTACTGTATATCTTTATTCAAAGTAGTAGTCCAGAGTATATTTCTCCCTTGGTGTAATCTAGCTTTTATGCAATTGGTGTGGAGGGTCTGCAATGATCTTCAACCAATTTTCTAGGTTAAATATCAAAAATAAAAAAAAAATTCTCTCTCTATTAATATTTTTGTTATTATAAAGAGTATATTTTCTCTCAAACTAATTCAACTTAAAGCAGGGTTCTATGAAATTGTAATATATTCTCAATGACATAATGAGGCTGAAAACATTATTTATATTATGTAAAAAAATTTTCCTTATCATAAAGCATTAAATTTTAAAGAGACACATTAAATGCTGATATCATATGTATCATGGTCATGGAAAGTAATTATTGATATTGGTATATTAAAGAACATTGACTGATCTTTCAGATTTCTAAGTTATATTCAAGCATTATAATTCTGACACATCATATGATAATTTTGTATGAATATTGCAGATCATAGGTGATGTGAAGGAAATACCAGGGAACTGATGTTGAAAGAAGTACTTAATGACGCTTATGAATGGACTTAAATGTGAAAGACTGTTCCATTGTTTATCTAAGATATATGAATTTATTTAGTATTTTGATATCATTGAAAAATACTGTTACAGTTTTTGTACATCAAATGAATTATTAAACATATAAAATGGTAATGCTTTTTTTCTCTTACATTTAATAATTTTTTGATAGATTTTTTAAAGAATACACATAATTTCACATCGCTTCCTTAAGAAAAGTTGGGGAATCTTGAAGTTTCCCAGTAACTTCAACCAGGAATGGGACTCCAGATTATTCCACCAAGTTTCCGCCACACAGAAACTGCTACACAAGTTCCATATAATTTCCTGAGTCAAGGAAACTTTAGGAATCGTAAGGTTTCACGAGGTTCCATGTAGTTTCCCGTAATAGGAAACCTTAAGATTCCATCAAGTTTCCATTCCACGGAAACCTCCATTCCACGGAAACCACTACACTCCGATTCCCTGTGGTTTCCTGAGTCACGGAAACTTTAGGAATCATGAGGTTTCCCAAGCTTCCATGTAGTTTCCTTAAAAAGGAAACCTTAAGATTCCACCAAGTTTCCATCCCACGGAAACCACTACGCTCCGATTCCATATGGTTTCCTGAGTCACGGAAACTATAGGAATGGTGAGGTTTCCCGAGCTTCCATGTAGTTTCCCGTAAAAGGAAACCTAAAGATTCCACCAAGTTTCCATTCCACGGAAACCCCCTACGCTCCGATTCCATCAAGTTTCCTGATTCTGGAAACCAGTGAAATCTTTAGGTTTCCCATTACGGGAAACTACATGGATGTTCGGGAAACTTCAGGTTTACAGAGGTTTCCGTGGTTCGGGATACCGTATGGAATCGGAGCGTAGGGGGTTTCCGTGTCACGGAAACTTGGCGGAATAACCTGGCATCCGCTGGGAAATATGATGTAAACTTGAGGTTTCCATGTGGTTTCCATAAAGTTTCCCATGATGGGAAACCATTTTTTTCACCCAGTGATAGCAATGGTATTTTTAAACATTGTGTTATCAAGGATAAGGCACCCATTAAAATGTCTTAGACACAACATTTTCATTTTGTTATTTAATAAATTGAACAATAACATTCTGAAAATGACCTGACGCATTTCATAATTTACAGTGTTCCTTTTCTAAACCTTATTACCATACTTTAGATTTTAATAAATTGCAGTAACCAGAGGTGTATGGGCCACACTGCTCACCTGAGTAACTTTAGCCCTGCTGCTCATTTGATTCCCCCTTGTAATGCCTATCATATAGGTCCAGCCTACCTCAAGGGGCCATGATTGGAATTATTTAGAATCTACACTACCCCAGGCCAATGATGCTTCAACAAAAGTTTCAGCTTTTGTGGTCCAGTGGTTCTTGAGAAGTATTTTAAAGATTGTTTTCCTATATATTTTAATGTAAAATTTGGATTTCCTATTGTGAAACCTACTTATCCCCAGGGGGGGGGGGTCAAAATTTAAACAATTTAGAATTTACACAACCCCAAGATTGCTTCTCCATAAGTTTCAGCTTTTCTGATCCAAAGGTTCTTGAGAATTTTTTTCCCTATTTACTTCAATGTGAAAATTGGAATCCCTATTGTGGCCCTGTCCTACCCCCGGGGGTTATGATTTGAACAATTTAGAATTTACACTACCCATAGATTGCTTCTGCATAAGTTTCAGCTTTTCTGGCCAATGTATGGTTCTTGAGAAGATTTTTTAATAACACACTATTTTGCATTTCTTGATTATAAAATTTAATCTTATACAAGGGCTTGGCTTTTCATTTAAAAATTTAAACTCCCTTCACTGAAGGATGCTTTGAACCAAGTATGTTAAAATTTTCCTAGGTTTTTGAGATGAAGTTAACAATGTGAAAAGTTTACAGACTGACAGACAGATGGAGGAACACCGGATGATCAGAAAAACTCACTTAAGTTTTCAGCTGAGATCTAATCTCTTTTTTGCCTCTTTGACTGGGGTTGTGGTGGTCTGTAAAATATATAAAATGGTTTAGAGTAAGCTATTTTATTACATATCATAGTATATGATTATGGTGGGTAAATTTTTTTCTGTGGTCCTAAATTAAAGTAAGTGAACTAGATTTTGTGCAAGCTGATTTACGTCGGGATTTGTTACTTTCATGAATAAAAAAAAGCAGTTTACAGAAGAAAGAAGTCGAGACTACAGCTAAATATTGATGTGTTTACTTCCTTTATCTTTTATTAATTTATTTGGGGCGTATCTGTTTATTCTTTGTCACCGTATACGCACATTTTAAACTATTGGATTATTCTATTTGACTTCTACAAATGGGGAGACATTTATTTCGCGCCAAAATGTTATGAGTAAATCATCTTCGCAGTACTTTCTCGAAAGGGTTTGATTTAAAACTTTCAGAAATAGTGATAAAGTTTGTTCTTAACTTTTAACCATATTCTCCATATATAGATTTTTAACTACAATTTTGATATCTTTTCTTTACTCGTAATATGAGGGACTTGTAAGAGTAATAGTCTAGTTAGTATAGGTCCTTGGCCTTATCAAGCTGAATGTGTAACAAATTACATTTTTTTTAATTCAAGGATGCTGCATAAATTTTGGCAATGTAAAACATGCATGGAATATGGGTTTGTTCCATTATCATATTTCGCTGCGGGAGTATGTAAACATTCCTGCCCCCCCCCCCCCTTCTGTATCGGCTTGTACGGGACAAGGCTAGTGCGGATGATTTCAGATATAGTAGGGACTAGAGTGATACGCTTTTATTGCAAAAGAAGAGAAAAAACGGTGTGCGTTTTATTGTTGTAAGGTATAATTAGTATTTTGCCCTTAAATAAAGTAAATCAAATAGTGGTTTAACATGTTTACTTCATTATAACTCAGAAAAAATATTCGAACTTCTAAGAATCGAGCTTGAAACGAGGTCCCGACCAATATTAATGGCGGCTTGTAAGATCCGTTCGGCTCAGGTGAGCTTTTTTGATCAAAATTTGTCTGTTGTCTTTCTTTGTCATCGTCGTTGTCGTCGTCATTGTTGTCGTTAACTTTTCACATTTTCGACTTCTTCTCAAGAACTACTGGGCAAACTTGGTACAAAGTATCCCTAGGTGAAGAGGATTCAAGGTTGTTCAAATGAAGGGCCACGCCCTTATTCAAGGGGAAATAATTCAGAAACAATGAAAATTTGATGGTTGTTTTAATACGGCCAAGGGAAACATTTTTACCTTCAGGTCCAACAAATCATATGTTGCCCTCATACCCAGTCAATAACTGTATATTATAAACAATCCGACAGATATCCAAGATTCTTGTCAAGAACCACTGTGCCAGGGAACATGAAACTTATAGGGAAGCATCCTCTGGTAGTGTAGATTCAGATTTGTTCAAATCATGACCCCTGGGGGTAGGACGGGGCCATAACGGCTGATCAAAGTTTTACATAGAAATTTAAAGGGAAATTCTTTTAAAATCTTCTTAATAAGAATAGCAAAGACATGAATGATCATATTTTTATGGAAGCATCCTCAGGTATTGAAGATTCAAGTTTGTTCAAATCATGACCCCTGGGGGTAGGGTGGGGCCACAACATGTAATCCAAGTTTTACATAGAAACATGTCGAAAAAATCTTAAGAATTCTTCTTTTGAAGAATAGCAAAGCCATGATTAGTCCTGTTCATATGGAAGCATTCTCAGGTAGTGAAGATTCAATTTTGTCATGACTCCTGGGGATAGGACGGGGTCACAATGTAAGTTCAAATGTAAAGGGCAATAAAGCCACAGGTAGTCAAACAAATATTCAAGCATCCTTAGTGTAGATTCAAGTTTGTTTAAATCATACCCTCTCCCTTTTAGGGATTGGTTAGGACCACTATTGGGTTTAACCTTTTCAATAATAAACTGATTTCTGCTTTTTTCCTGGCCACATTGCTTAGGTGACCGATCGGGCCCATGGGCCTCTTGTTTAATATATAGTATACCCGATTTTGCTTAGACTGATCCAAATCCCTGTGTCACATTCGAGCATTTTAGATGTTACTTAATGGTTCATTACAGTGTACCTTCTTTAACAAATACTTTTTCTTAAAGAAGAGCTTAAGCTGTCTAAGACACAAAGTATTCTTGTTTTCATCCGGATTTTCTTTTGTCTACAAAATATGTTTAACTGAGAGTTCACAGTGATTCATTTACAGATTGGAAATAGATCTACACTGTATTTAGCTATATCTCACTATAGGATGTGCTCTACTTAGGGGACGACCATTTGATTCTGAGGGGGGGGGGGGGGCTGGCAGATTTTGGAAATAAATAATCTGTCCCTGAAAACGTTGAAAATAAATAATCTGTCCTCCACTATAGAGAAAAAAATAATCTGACCTTGACTTATGATATTTAAATATTGTGAAAATACCTTTTTATTTACGTTCAATTTAACCTCAGAATCTTCAATTCAGCATTTTTTTTGGCTCGCTTCGCTCGCCATTTTAGAACCAAATGGTATTTAAAATCAGATTACCAGACTGGATACTTGTAGTCAGTTGATCAGCATGGCAATGTGCACTCAGTAGATGTGATGAATCATTTAAAATACAAGCCAATTCTTAAACACCACAAAAGATAAATTTTCTTGTCAAAGAAGTATGCTTCCCAATAAATTAATACAAAGTATACAGTGGCGGATTTAAGGAAGGCGTACATGTGTATGATCCCTCCCCAAAAATTTCAAAGTATGATATGAATAATATTAATATTGCCATAGTTTAGTACAGTACCAATATTTTTGTGCCTAGTTTTACTCTTAAAATAAACAAAAAACCGAGAGCTTCAGGGGGCTTCGCCCCCTAGGCCCCCTTCATTCAAAGTATGATATGACTAGTATTAATTATGTCATACTTTGGAACATAACTAACCTATTCCTACATAATTGTGCCTGGTTTTACTCTTAAAATACACAAAAACCCACGAGCTTCAGGGGGCTTCACCTCCTGGACCCCCTTCATTCAAAGTATGACATGACCAATATTAATTATGTCATACTTTGGTACATAATAACCAATACCACTACATGTATAATTGTCCTGGTTTTATTCTTAAAATACCCGAAAACCCAAGAGATTCTGGGGAATTTCCCTCCCTTGGCCTCCACCAGTGCTTCACCCAGGACCCACTGGGGGCCTTAAGGCGGCCCCAGACCTCTTGCTTGAACGAAGTTATACACGTCCCCCCTCCTGAATCCGCCTATGGTATATAAATGATTAGTCTTTTAGAATCAATCGATCAAGGTACATAAGACAAAGAAGAAAATAAATAATCTGTCCTTGACAGGCATGAAAATAAATAATCCGTCTCAAAAAAATTTGCCAGCCCCCCCCCCCCCCCCCCCCCCGAATCAAATGGTCGTCCCCTTACACCTCTATTGTTGTCCAAAAAGTAGAATGGGTTGTCAACTAATCAGATAGAGACCAAATTTGTTTGAACATTGATTGTTTTCAACATTTTATATGTTTTGCCAAAGATGTTAGGTGTTTTAAGCTCCCTGGTTGTAAATATCTTCTAAATTTGTCCCTTTGATTTCAAAATGAAAACTAGAGGTACTGTGAGCAATGAGCTCACTAAATGATACCCCACGCCTCCCATAATGTCGATGTGTTGCTATATTGTTTTACGGTAATGTGTAAAGAGGAATAATCCAATCAAATGTTATCACGAAGCTTCTATTATGTGACGTCATAGGTAAACAAAAAATGGCAATGTCCATATTTTCCTCCGGGAAACCTAAAATACGTGTCGAATAAAAAAGTAAAATAGGAGGTGCACAATGGCAATATGTAATAAATATTCTGTGAAAGTTTCATTAAATTTCACTCAGTAGTATAAGAGGAGTTGCGGATAAGAGAAATAGCGTAACAGACGGACGAACGGAAGGACGGACGGACGGACGGAAATCCCGATCACTATATACCCTCCCGCTTTTCAAGCGGGGGGTATAATGAGTATTAGAATGTAAAACAAAATTGTGTTGTTTTGTAAAAACAAAAGAAGTTCTACTGATTTGAAGTTATTTCATTTTAAAAAAATTACCAAGTTGGCAAAATCTCTAATTCATTTTTGTTTTATGAGATTCTTACAATAACAGAGATGTTTAAGCAGAGCGTAAACCCCCTTCTGGTGAGAGATTGTATTTTTCGCTAAAATAATTTTAAAATCTTTATCGCTTGCTGCAAATGCAGCTCTCTCTGTTTTCTTGTGTCTTCAGAAGATAATTAATGATATAAATATTTATCAAGTTTATATAATAGTGACGTAAGGTCATGTTTTTTTTAATAAAAATCCACCTGAGTGGTTTTGTTCTCTTAAAATATGAAAATGAAATTCAAACTATTTTCTCCCTTTTTTACAATGCTACATACCTGTATCTATTTTGGCATTTTTAGCGTTAAATTTTCGACAGAATTGAATATGTGTGGCAGTTTGAGAAGATCCAAAAGAGGTTAAAGCATAAATATTATGTAATGAAGAGTTTTAAGCATAAGCACTAATAAGTTACTGGTACTAGGAGTGCAACGATACGCCTACCCCCATCTTCGCTAGCCAAGGGTTTCCGATCCGAAATCTACTCTACAACCCTTGACAGATTTGGCTGAAAATCTTAGAACTCGCGCAAACGAATTTGATTGGCTGCGAAGCCAAGTCTACGCAAGGTTTTTACTAATCGCCGATTTTCGGCTGAATTAAAGTCTGTTCGTCTTTTATGCAAAAGAAGAGTAATATTTACAAGGGATGAAAGTTAGGACGTGATCTATGCTAAAAAACAAGGGAGTGATTAATTTGAATTTTTTTTCTTTTGATTATATATGTTTTCAAGAATTATTGAAAGGACCAAATAAGTCCGTGTTCCGCATTTTGGGTGCATCAATTTAAGCCAATCAAATGGTACGGCTCATTGATAATAATTGATTCGGCAACATGTAGAAAATAAAGTCAAACTCTTCACAAAAAATCCACGAAGAACGATATTTTCTACCTCTTTTGAGGTGTGCCCACTGCCCACAGCTGTATGAGGTCGTTAGGATATTCTACATCAGGCTGCATGGAGGTCGCCTATATTGTTTCAAACGTCATCTTGATTCACGTATGTTACAGCTATTTTCATTGGACAAATATTAAAGAGCTCCAAGGGACTTAACTCAATTACGGCGATAGGCGGCGCAATTAAAGTTCCCGTTTGATAGGACTAAATCTGCCAAGGGTTGTAGAGTAGATTTCGGATCGGAAACCCTTGGCTAGCGAAGATGGCCTACCCCATAATATGATACGTATCCCGGTATTCAGTTCACGATACGATACGTACATTGTATCACGATACATGACATATTTGGTTAAAAAGTCAGATGTTTGTCATCATATACTTTAAACTTAATCAAATGCTAACCCTTGGAAAGTGATGACAACCTTGACCCATTAAATATGAGGCTTGAAACAAGTTTAATAGCCGTTTCTGCAGTTTCATTGACCTCATGTTTTGTGCGGAAGCCATTTTGAAATTTTTAACGAGGAACCAAAATGGACAATTTGGATAATTACGGACTGATTGAACTGAACACTGATATCAGTTTCACATATCGTGAATTGAACCGTGGAAAAATAAATTGCGGTATACCGTGAACCGGTTTACCATTGCACGTATAATTTACTGGTACTTGTGGAGAAGAACCCCCCTTCAGATATTCAATCTATGGGCTTGTTGGACATTTTCTTCACAAATTACATTGATTACACGTATTCATCATGTGTACCACAGAAAAAAAATTGTGAAAGTTCCCTTCCAAACCCACCCACTGTATTTTATAACAGAGAAAGGTATGCCACACTGGTTTGTTTACATTATACTCCGACTGGTCATTCTGGGTTTAAAACGTATTTATTTTTTTAACCTTAAATGTCTATTCACACGTCTCCTTGAAAGATAAATGCAACTGCATGTGCATAGAGAATGTCTAACCTATTATATTATAAACTTTCTCAGGTGTTATCAATAGGTTATATTCTCTATGCACGTCTGTGGCATTTAACTATTAAGGACTTTTTTAACTCTTTGACTAGAATGCTGTTTAAGGAGATATTGTGGGATTTTTACAAGATGAGGAGTCAATCCAATAGCATAGACTATGGCAGAAATATATGCAGAGACAATGTGAATCAACATTTAGGTCCACAAGTGCCTGTGATATAATTATGGTCTTACAACCATTTAATATGTGTACTTACAGTTTAATCAATTTGGTGCCTTGTCATGTTCCATTAATTGGGACACGGGACAAGAAGGTTTTCGTTGGAAACAGCTCGTCCAACCTTTTTTCGGCAGGCTGAGTTTCTTCCTTGCCGCCCACATCTACGTCAGCTTGTCCACTACAATAAAAGAAAATGGAACTTGTTAAGGCTAAATAAATTATCCAGTTCATCTCAGCTATATAAGCTTAACAACTAAGTGAACTTTTTTCTGAGCAAAATTTGTTCATTGTCTGATATTTGTAATGACTGTAATATTAAACAATGTCTGTAATATTAAACAGTTAAATCTTCATCAAATCTTTCTATCAGCATATATCCTTCAGTGCTGGAGGGTCCACTAAGTACTCTAGCCTAAACATTTTTGTTAAATTCTCAATAATCAGAAATAATGAAACTTATGTGAAAGATTTATTGCATAGTAAGGATTTACTGTAAGTTTGTTCAAATAAGGACCTCTGGGACTGAATTTGGGAAGGGGGGAGGGGCAATGGGCAATTAGATTTTTACAAAGTAATATCTAGTGAAAAAAATCTTTAAAAATGTTCTAAAGAAAGGCAAAGACATTAGTAATGTACATGGTAGCATTGTAAGAGGCAATAAAAATAGGTTTGTTTACAGTTACATGCTAAAATGAATAGGGTAGGTAGGTAGGATTTTTTTTATATTATTTAATTTTTTTAATACACAGATTTAGATGAGTTTGGTTGATTATACATGTACAGTTTTATTATTGTGTTGTGCTTTACTTTTGTTTGGGCTCTTGCCATATAGGCGATTGACACAAATAAGTTAATATTAACCATTCCATTTTTGGAAAAAGACCTTTATAATCAT
>NW_026938257.1:0-11678 GCF_032062105.1 Saccostrea cuccullata
TTTCCATTGATTGTAAAATGGTTTTCACAGAGTTGTTTAGCCTTTGACCTGGGGTAATGGTTCGCCGCGGCGTGGCGCTTAAGATTTTCTTGGATGTGTGTAATCGTAAGATTACGCAACAATGGCAACACAGTAAAATTGGGTTCCGGGTAATGTGAGAATTGCGCGGTAAATAATTTCTGTACTATTTAACCCTTTAAAAGTTCTTTTTTATGAGATCCGGGCGTGTATCGTTTTCGTTCATATTGTTTGTGTTCATATTTCAACCAAGAAAAGCTTTTTGCTAAAACTTTTTCACTTGGAAATATTTTGATTAGTAAAAAGAAAATGATGCCATTGAATACTGTGAACGGGAACCAAAGAACACTTTTAAACCCCCTTCTCTACCGCATCGGTCAATATGACCGATAGCGCGTTAAAACACGGCATCGCGATAACAGGACCTATGTATATTTTTAATAATAGCATTAAGGTATATAAATTATATATCATCTTTTGGAAATTATCTCTACTTTCAGACCCTGTAAAAATTTTGAGCCTTATTAATCGATAATGAATAGATTTTACGTTTTGAAGACATTCATGACTTTTTGAAAATGACGCAATTTTCAAAAGCAAGGACGAATATCCTGACGATAGGTATATTTTTTCCTGATTAAATCATTTAAATAAAATTAATATATTTAAAAAGGATATTTTCTCTGCTATTAAAATATGTAAAAATTATTGCTTTTTTTTTTAAATATTTTGTTAAAACAAGAATTTTCTTCCACGCATGTGATTTTTCTGGGTTTTATTCGTAATATTTGAACTAAACGCAGTTTTCCTTTATTTCTGTTTGAAATAGGGAAAACAAAATACAGCTGGTAAAATAGAGAAAATTTCCATTTCAACAAGCCTTCACTGGTCTTTTTTTTTCAGTATTCTCTGAATTACCATAGTTTGAATTTTGAACCTCCGCGTAATTTTTGTAGAAAATTTGAATGTAGTCAATATTTAACGTCAAGGTCGTTTTCGTTGCGCCTCATTCGGAACAACATGTTTAGTACATGTACTTTTATATTTAATTAAATTTAAATAGAAGCATTTTTTAAAAAAATGATTTAAAATAACAGTAATTATCTTTACAGCCTTGAGATATGTATTTTTGTTTATTTATGCAATGTGCAATAAGTTTTATTCAGTGTAGAAAAAAAAAATGTTTGATTCCTAAAGGTCTACGCCCAAAAAAAAAAAAAGATTTATTGCTGTTTGCTTTATTAAAATATATTCTTAATATAAAATACAATTAAACATATACTGACATGAAATTTAAAAAAAAACTTTGAAACACAATGATTTAATACAAAATCTCACTATTACGGTATGAGTTGCTTTTATTCGAGATTAACACGTGTTTCCGCTGTAGCAGTAAACAACAACAGGCTGTTGAACAGCATGGATTTTCATGATTATTGTACGATGGAGAACACGTAATTTCATATAAGACGGGTCTTTTCTTTGGCATTAGATGTAGTAAGTATTGATTGAAAAGTTTAAAAGTATTGTAGATACATTGACTGAAATGAAAAGACATTATAGACTACCAAGGACCTATATATACTATAGTAGTAGATTGGACCCTGGCTACACATGTACATGTGATATGAAGCCGTTCGCTGGTTTGACATCGTCGGTAACCCAAAAATGATACTTTTCGGTTCTTTCAAAAAGCTCTCACAAAAACTTTTTTTTCCGATGACAAAATTGTTTACAATACGATGTCACTGTTTTCTCAATATGGAATCTGAATACTGTGTTGACTGATCAACAAAATATTTTTGTTCGATGTACTCCGTCCCCTCCGATCCAGTTTTTTAAAGATGGGAGGTAGGTGGTTAATTTTCGTGTGGTTTACACTGCTGAAAAATTGATAACTGTCATGAAATCACAGATTTCTTAGCAGTACGCATTTGACATTTTTGTTAGCTACACAAGTTTGTTGTTATAAAAACTTTCAGTCAAAAAGCATCCTATAGAAATTATACATCTTTACTTTAAAATGAAACAATTTTAGTAAATTTAAAAAGAAAATAAAAAGTTTACAGTGCTGAAAAAATTATTGGCGTGGATAAGTATGATTGCTTCTCATTGTGTGAAACAGTTACCAATCAGTTATCCTGTTTGCCATAACTGACCTTTTATAATTTAATTCAAGAAATAATTGTGTGGTACTATTAATAGCCCCCAAACTTTAAAAAAATTGAGTACAAAGTCTCTCAAGGAGACACAATTTGGTGAGTGATTTTTACATGCATTGTATTCAGAAGAGTTCAAAGTTTAATGTTTCCACTGCAACAAGGAGCAACTATTTGCACATGCTGAAAAAATAAATCATTTGAGAAAAAATTGTGATAAAATACCTTAATTAAGCTACTTCGAATAGCTTTATAAAGCTATATAGCTAAATCAACCTATAAACCTTAATCAAGACTTTGTGTCGGACCTGTCCGAATACATCAAACAAATCAATTTTTGTATTGTGAATTTTGAACATCCAAACCGTGTTTTGAGATGATGGATTCAAAAATAAGTTTGACTTATTTTTGTGTTGTTTTTGAAGTGGCATGGTAAGTTTTCTTGACCACCTCTAAGTACATTAAAGAAAAATAAAACATGACATAATTAACACAAACACATAATTTTTTTTAGCACGTGTATGTACTATTTAGCTTCCAGAACTTTCATCTATGAAGACCCACTTGCTAATGGCCACCACTAGACCATGATGTGGAGGACATATGTGCTTATGATTATAAGTCAATTTTATTGCAGTCAAAATTCCTCATTGCCACTGGACGGCTATTAGTTGAACACTCCCAGGTAGATGAGTAGCCGGACTGGCACAGTGGTTAGAGCATGTGGTCTACAGTTGCGGAGTAAGGAGTTGATCCTTACATTGTGGGATGTGGCAACCGGCACTTCAGATGAGACCGTATAAACCAAAGTCTTGTGTCACAGAAGGTGCTGGCATGAAAAAGATCCCTCAACACCCAGAGCTGTAAGTGCCGGTCTCAGAACAAAATTTGCATCTGCTCCACTTCTAATAAGTGGACTCCATCTGAGAGAGAAATTCTTGAGAGAGACATTTAATAACATACAAACAAGCCCATATATAGATATATAAACACCTCTCTCCTTAGGACTTTAGTAACAGTCCAACATGCCCTTTCTCTTAACAACCCTGACAACAGAAACTAAAAAAGGATACTTCATGAATTTGATAAAATAATGGTTAATTATGCTATTTTTTAAAATTTATGATTGATTAAACTTGATTGTTCACAAAAGTTGCAATATTTCAGTCTGATAAACAGATTGACTTCCCCAAACTATTTAACTACAAGTATGACAAAATATGACATACATAATATAATATATATGATATGCTTTATAAAGACTTTTTAACAATGTTCATACCAATTTGCCAATAAAGATTTCTGCATAAACTGAATTATCTGATTAAAACTACATATTGCGTTAGAAAAGCTTTTTCAAAACTTTTTTTTGAAATTTGTTACAAGAAAGCTTGGGAACAGAATACATTTAGAGACTGATCATGCCTTGGTCAAATCAAAGGAGTTCCCTCAGTCTTTCAGAGAGATGGCAGAGAGTTCATTTCAACATGAAGATGATGTGCACATAATGTATGCGACATAAACTCAATAGTGAAAGATTGTATCTGATGTTCTGTGCTTGTCCATCTTTGCTGTCTTTTCATGTGCTTATAAAATGACAAAAGTTCTTGTACAAGTGACCCAGTAAAGACTTAAAATGTAAAATAATTCTTTTAAGAAAAGAAAAATTGTAAATCTTATTTTATACAATGTATTCTAAGATGACAAAGAATGTGTTTGACTTAGTTTTTGAAAATGACAAAATAAATTCTCTTTATAATAAAAAATGATAATGGTTGCAACACATGTTTACCTTAATATGATTTTAATAGTATTTGTCACTAAGATTGAAATATTTGAGAACATATTTTACAAAATTTTGTTCCAGTTTACTTAAGTTAGAATATATATTTTTGAATGACAACCAAGATTTGAAAAAAAGAAAGAACTAAGTAATTAAAACAAAACTATTCACTTTTGTGATATCTCTGTTGATTTTCTTGTATACAATTTTATGTGTCAGTTATTGGACAATATGTCCATAATAATTGCAGCATTTCAAATTTGATATATACATACAATTTAAGGCAGATTTCTGTACTGATATGACCTTGCCCCCCACAGAACAGAAATTTCAGGGTCAATACTTAAGAGAATTATTTGTTGGATGTTTTATACATTATTTTTGACCTTATCTTACAAACGATACCACGGAAAAGAATAAGAAGTTAGAAACCTATAAAGCCAGAAAATTGAATCTTGTTGTTGCTTAGCAACCATTTAAAGGTCATTTAACACAAATTTGTACAAAAATAATATGTGGATATTGCAATACAGTATGATGCCTTCTAAAGAGTTAATTCAGAATTTTCTTCTTTAGCATCCATTGTTACAAAATTTTAGCAAGAAAGATGAAAAGTTTTGGGAAAAATTTCTAAAATTATGCACTTATTTGACCTTTGACCTCCAAAAAAAATGAATCTAATGAGGTCAAACTTTAAGACAATTATCTGATGTATATTATTTTCAGTATCATTACCCCAGATTTGACTTTACAATGTAATGGAATGCATAAATCAATGTGTGTGGGATGAGCAAAAAACAAGAAATACTGCCTGAAAATTGAAAAATACTCCGTTGCTTAGCAACCTCTTGAAGGTGCTTATTATTTGCAGAATTGAAAAAAAGTTTATGTAATTAACGTAGTACAAGGACTTCCCTGTGGGTTTATTCGACAATTTCCTATTTCAATGTGTATCACTGTTAATTTTTAACTTGAAAATTAAAATTTGTCAAAAAATGCAATAAAATTCTGCACCTTATTGACCTTTGACCTCAATTTCCACTAGCAAGGTCAGTCGTGGGTACCTACATAGTTATGAAATATCATCTCCAAAAAATTCCCTACAAAATGGTATACATTATACCTAGGTTAATCTTTGAATAAAAAAGTTATAAATTGATTTATAAGGATGTGTCAAAAGGTTTGCAAAAACGCTGAAAATGTGCCGGTAGAGAAAGGGTTAAAACCTAATTAAAAAAAAGAGATGTGATACAGCATTGTAAAATATTTATTATTTACGGCAAGTTTACTTCAATTCTGCGCATAAAGACTACAGAGTTTTCTTTCAATAGCAAGATGAGAACTGCCTAGCTTTCTTTCCTATAATACGTAAGACTCGAACAAAATAATATTTTTATAGGACAGAGATAGTATTAAGGTACAATTTTATATATGAAAAGAATGAATTTAACCATTCTGTGTTTTTATTTGTGTATAACTGTGGGTCACTGGATTACCCGCCGATTGATTCCCGGTGACCGACTTTGCCCCGCGCTATCGAGGGAAGCGTGTTACATAATTGTAAACAAACAAGGTGATTATAATCCGAAAAACGCTACCTGTTTACCTTGCCTGCTTTTACCGCTTTATTACCAATATTCCCGGCATAATCGAACAAATCAGCATTTTCATCAGATCAAATAGGTGTAAAAGAGCAATTTTTTCCGTTAGATCTAGATCGAAATATTTACCGTTTTTGAGTTATAAAGCAAAAACTTTCAAGATCCCTTGAGCCCTAATTATAGGGGCCAGCCCCTTTTGAATATAATTATATGAAAGCCCTTGCAATTATGCACATTTTTTGTTCATTATGTCTTAACAAATTATTTTTAGTTTTCAAGATAAAAAGGAAAATATGTGTAAATTTTCGCTCTTTAGGCGTTCTAATTTTTGACCCGAATATAGCACCATTTTGAATAAAGAAATCGAAAAACAAAAACCGCCATGCACAACTTCAATCCTTGTATTATCTGAAAATCAGTAAAATTTCTGCTCCAGCTTTTGTCTGGAAACGAAAGCCTATAAATTTTCGTTTAAAGGGAAATAACTCAAAACCGGAAGTGACTTTTTGAAATTTTAGATAGCATTCTGTTAGAGTTTAGAAACGCTTGATATACTCCTAAAATTTGAGCAAAATCCATTAGAAATGAGTGAAATATGAGGCCTCAAAGTTGGCGTCTAGGAAAAGGAAAAAAAAAGAATAATAAGAATAATCTTAATCATCAGAATCAGAAAGGTCTTCCGTCGGAAACGGAAGACCTTAACTAGAAAGTCTGCTATTGCAAGCAATAGCATATGTCGCCCCGTATTGGACAAGACTTTCATTTTTATCATCACTAAAACAATGGTCCATTAGCTAAGCTTGGACAACCATCCAGTCGTATCAGTTCTTTCCGTTGGAAACGGAAGACCTTAATTGGGTACATCCCACTCATTATTTTTAGAATCTGTAGGAGAAGAAAGTAGTGCAGGAAAAAAATTACAAGTCCAAAATTGCAGACTTGCATAAAAGAAATTGGGCAGATGTACTGAACTGAGCCTCATACTTGTTAATTGGCAGTATCTTTCCTACCAAAAAAGCTTGGCAAATATTATTTATTAAGAAGATCAGCCGAATTATTTTGTGTATTATAACGCCAGTGAGATTTCAGAAATTTCCCTACTTTCACTTTAATTTTAGAGGTTCTGTCGAAAAACGAATCTGACATGCCACCTTCAATTCGAGCATTTCTGCATTGTACAGGGTTGATGTTTCTTATGAGATGATAAATCATGTGTAAACTTTCTCAGTTTAGCGGAATCATGAACATTTTCGGCGAGATGAATGTTTTGTTTACAGTAGTGATCAAGGCATAGCGCACCTGTAGGAGCGGATCCAAAGATTTATGAATGAATAAAAACTATGGAAATAACGTACCAATTTTCTAATTTATTCTTGCACTATTTAATGAAATTAATAATATACAAGTAATAGATATACCAAAAAAACGCGAAATGCTAATAAATGCAGTTGACAATCGTTATTTTTTTATATAGAAAAAATAAAATAATTATAAAATCTAGAGACAAGACAGAAGAAGAATAAATGTTGGCAAACTATCAAATCACATCAGGAGAACTGAATTTTATGAATGAAACTTTTAAAACGTTACTTGTAAATTGTATATGTTATATCTGTGTATTCTACCTGGCAGTGCGCTTCAAAAAGGGGGGGGGTGTTCGTCTTGAACATAGTACCTTACGTTTGAACGGTAAGGGCTAGGGCTTTCGTATTTCAAATATGTAATCCTTGTGAAAAGAACTTTTATTGGACACGAAGAACTTTGACCCTTTGACCTAGACCTTGGAGAACACATGTGTACATCTTAACCTTTTTTCTGTTTCGTTTCTATGACAACTGTGAGCGACTCATTACAATTATTTTAAAAGTAAGAAATCACTTTGACACATTGCAAGGAATTAACATTGAAAGTTTCAAAACGATTGCTTGAGTAGTTATTGAGAAAATCGAAATTAAAGAATTTTAACATTCCCCTGGTTTCCATGGCAATAATCGATTATTTGAAAATTTTAAATGCAAAGCGCACAACTACAGATACTAATCATTAAAATAAAAAGAGTTTCATGACGAACGTTTAAGGGACCAGAGAGAACACTCTCTAATAAAATTCGTCGCTTTTTACAGGTTTCCATGGCAACGGTAGACATATTGGAACTGAACGACCTCACTGCACAACTACAACCAGTGATCGTCCTTTGAGGAAAGTTTCAGGAAGATTGCCCCAGCCATCTCCGAGAAACAGCCTGGATAAAAAAAACATGCGTACAATATCAATATGTCGTCCCCGACTTCGTTCGGGGCGACATAATAATCTTTACCAACAGAATCAATAAGGTCTTCCGTTGGAAACGGAAGACCTAATAAGTGTAAACTTCATGCACTTTTCTTTAAAAGCCTGAATACCTATGATTTTATTCAGAACCTGAGGATCGGATATCCTTACTTTGATTTTTCTCATGCAGTATGAACTTTTCTTACAAAAGTATAATACTGCATTAGTAGTTTCGTTATTTTGTTAGTAGATAACCTTTTTTAATCCAAACTGTGGTTATCTTTTTTGCTGTTTATCAAACGAAGCGAATAGTTTTGCTTGGGCGAGATGACACAAAATATATGATATTCAATCCAAAGAAGAATGGTATGCTTAAAAACCTCTAAATCAAGACATTTCTTAGTACCTATTATTTTTAAACCAGTGATATCTTCAAGCAAATGAGCAAATTCCTCTAAAATAATTTGTGTGATATGGATTTCATTTATAGATTTCTAGTGGTTTATTAAACCCATTTATTCTTCAGTGCATTACGTAAAGTTCCTTTACTTTTAAGAAGTGAATGATCCCACTGTAACTGCACAAACTAGGCTCACCAATATAAAGATACCACATATTTTCTGGAATATACTAATGAACGTAAAATGGGTAGTACTTTTTCAATGTTTGAACTGCGTTAAATCTTTTATTTTTATCATAAGTTATACAGAATGATATAAAAATTAACAAAATTATGTTTTTCTTTGTTTGCAACTGTTTCCTTAACGTGTACATAAGTTCGCGTATTCAAAATTTAGCGAAATTATTGGGTACTGTTTTGTTGGCATATTCATGAATTAGCATTACACACGAGCGTGCTGTATATTATATTTAAAAGGATTTTTAAACGGTATTCGAATGATAGCATTGTGGTCCGTTCGAAATCCCAAAAATATGAAGCAACTTTTTTTAATACACATATAGTGTATGGGTTTGACGGTTACAAAAATAGCATCAACAGAATTATAACGTCCTTCAGTCAATCAGCATTTGCTTTTGGTGCTTGTTTCCTTGATTTTTTACATATGTTTATCTTTTTGATGATCTCAATTAGAACTTTCATTATTTAAAAGTGTTTGCTCTGCTCCTATTTTGTATTGTTTTATGGAATTTTAAACATTAATACTGTTTGTTATCTCCATATGTTTCATGATGACTATTCTTTTCATAATACACTGACTACAGAATTTCTCATTTACTTAGAAGAGAAAAGAAGTCTGTAAGTAAGTCTACTATAAGTGATTTACACTCCGCCATGACACCTTATCTGATCTTTATATTCAGGGTATTTGATTCCCATGTGCTCAATTCAAATTGCATATTCCGACTTTTGAGCTTGATAACTGGTCGTTTATTGTATACATTTCATGTTAACAATTTCCTAAATATTTATTTTGTTTTTTTTCCGAGACTGTACACAGAGGCTTACAGTGTACTGACAAGAGCCCATAATACCCGGTAGACTTACAATATTTACTCTTTTAATTATTAGAAAATACGGTAAAGTATGAGAAACAGTATCTTTGGAAAGATATTTTATTTTAGAGTAAGTATTCATGTTTCAAAATTCATTATTCTTTATTTTTGACTTAGTAAGGACATTTGTATTAATAATTACAAGAAGACTCGTGATAGTAGTGTTTCTTTTGATAATGTTTATGTTGCTGGATAGAATGCATGTAATTGCCTCTCCTTTACAATTTATAATTACCCAGCAATTGTATCCTCAAAAGTACTTAACGTGTCCCAAATAATAAGCTTACTCGTCAGTCTCTTCATTATTTGTATTTGGCACTATTATTTTCTAAATTGGACAAATTTTCTTTAAAATGTTACCAGTATTGCTTAAACTGCCAACGTTATGTGCTGCGCAGTATAAGCAATTTTTCTTTTCTAATACATGAATAACAACACACGTAAAATGGGAGTTCTGCAAGTACCGTACAATATCTTCTCTATTTACAAGAAACACTCTATCTTTAAAGAAAATTTCCCTTTCTTTAATAATGCAGAATTTACAGACCTTGAATTTCTTGAGCTTAACTTATAGAAAGTTCATGAAGTTCTGACGATTTTTTTCCAGTTTTGAGAACTTCTGTAGCTTTTTGTAATAAAGACTAAAAATGATGTAAAATTAAAATATCAACTGTAACTTTCAATATCTATGAAAATTGAAACAAAAATACATTTTTTTTCTCAAACAAATCTAAATATTTACATTCGCTGTGTTTTTCTACTAAGCCAACTGTGAAATTGATTTGAAAGTCATTTTTGTGTATACTCACGCCTAGAAATATACAAGGAGAAACGTACGTTAACGTGACGTCACAAAGAGGCTGCAGCGACGATAGTAAAATGCAGCGATATAGGACAGCGAGAAATTCAAATATTGGGTATACGAGGGCCGTTCAAAAATTACGCGGACTTGTTGCACAGAAGAAATATTTGACGACATAATGGGGCAAAATTTCACAAATAATATAAAAGAATATTTACTTATATGGTCTTCAAAATTTCATATCAAAATGTTGTAAATTGATATTAATTTTGAGTGATTTTCAGGACATACCATTAAGTCACGGCGCAGCAAAATCTTCGACCTCACAAGCGTTATAAAAAATATGTGATTGAGCTTTCATTTTCTCAACATTTTCCCTTGAGTACCTGTAGTAGTTTGAGTAACTTTATCTACTAACATCAAAACACCATTTCTTGTCAAGCTTAAAATCTATTAAACAAGTAAAGAATATTCTTTTTTTTTTTGTTTTAAAACCAAAAACTACTTATGAGATATAGTGTGATATTGGTGTCTCTCAATCACGTTCTTTACAGTCAGGATAAAGTTAACTTTTCGTCTATAATCTTCTTCCCGTCCTCTCGTATAGCCTTTTTACAGAGGTCTAACTGTCTAAAATTCCAATTTGCTATTTGTGGGAGAATGTCACGAGTAGCCTAGTTTACTACATGTTTTATTATGCATATTTTGGATCTATGCTGCCGATATCTCGAGCATTACACATATTTTAACAAAAGTGTGGTGCGCCGTCATTTCAGTAGACGTCATTTTCACTGTCGTTTTCACAGGAATCGCATCAGAGAAAAATCACTGTATTTCTGTTAGTACTTCAAATATTACATCCGAAATCTAAATACATAATAACAGAACACTTTAAAGGTATATTAGAGAAAATTGTTGAAAAATATCGCGAATTTTAGAAAATCAATGAGTTAAATTTTTGAATTCGCATGCTTTTGCTTCAATTTTTTGTCGTGTGCTCCTTATCATGATTAGGAATTAACGGAAATTCTGTTATCTATTCAGTTTATAAATAATATGATGGACAAACAACTAGTATGAAAACGCTAAAGAACAAGTTACAGTTTCAATACAATCATTGCCCTCTGATTTGCCTGAAAATATGAAACTGATGTAAAAATTCAAAACTCACGCTTTCCGAAATACGTCGAAAAATCAAATAAATCAATTTCTAACATACATCTCTAATAAATGCTCATTGCGACGTCATGTATACTTTCAATTTCCTGTATTTTCTTCTAAAAAGTTGCAGAAGACAGCACTTTTCAATAGAATATTCAGATAATATTGTCAACAGGCATCGCCTACAAAGATTTTCATATGTGATTTTTATTGAATTTTACACAACATATCCAAAAATTAAAGTGGGATACGGCTGTAACAGTTTTTCCTGAAAGAAAATTACCCGTGGAATGAGTCATCATTTTTTTTCTGTATAAAATGGAGAAAAACGTAAATCAATGGCCATATTTCCCGGAAAAGTACCCTTT
>NW_026938258.1:0-11561 GCF_032062105.1 Saccostrea cuccullata
CTTTGACGTAGAACGACATAGGTCTCCCCTTAAGGCCCCACTATGCAACAAGGAAAATCGTTTTAGGAATTAATTTTGAGAAAATTATATAGCGTTAAGAAGGGCATATTAAAATTCTCCAGTTTATTTACAACAAAATCCTCTTCTGAGTGCAATTTTTCATACAATTTGATAAAAAATCATAGTATTTTATCATTTAATGATACAAGTATCATATGAAAGAATTTCAGCATGATACCAAATTGTGGTTTGTCACGCTATATGTTCGTTATATAAGGATGTATTAAAGAGAAAAGGAGCATCTCTTACTGGTGTTAAAAAATCTAAGCATTTTAACAGGTGAGAAACATACTTCAGTGTCATAATTTTATTGATACATGTAATACATGAATGATAATCGAGTTTATAATAAAAATATATCATACATGTAGATAATATATATAATATAGTATGTAAATATTATCTACAGAAGTTTACAATAATTTTTGAGTTTTCAATAATTATTGTAAATTATTATTTACAATAATTATAGATAATTTTAAACTTTATCATATTTATCTACATGCAGGAAATGCATTTCAGTCCTTAAGTGTTACTTTTTTTTGATTATGATAAAAATAGCATGCAGACCCTAGTATTTTTTGTGGAATTGAGTTCAATCCTTAGCATCATAACTACTGAGAAGGTATCACCACGGCAAGGTCTGAAGTCCTTCAGAGAGGACTATGACAGTATCGCCAAAACATGTGTGGCTGTTGGATATGTAAAAGACAACTGTAAACACAACTCGGATAAAAGTAAGTTTAAACGAATTATATCTTACATAAAATGTATTTTGCCTATGTTTTCAACACTGTTATAATTTTTCGATCAATATGTTTTCTTAGGAAATATGGTTATCGCATTCAATGCTAAAACCAAAGGAGGTGTCCAAACAGTAAATAAGGGGAGGACTGTAATCTTTGCAGAAGTTAGTCTAAATATAGGAAGAGGGTTAAAAGCCGACAAAGGGATTTTTATCGCCCCGATTTCGGGTGTGTGCGTCTTTGACTGGACAACGATGACGAACACCAATAAATACGCCCACACCGCTCTGTATGTTAATGGTAAAATAAAGGAGACCAACCATTGTCAAAATAACAACCACTCCATCCAAATGGTATGCAGTAAAATGGCTGTCGTTAGAATGGAAACAGGAGACGAGGCTTCTATTAAATGTTTTTATGGAACATCGTCTATTTACAACTATTACTCGTCTTTCTCTGGTTTCATGTTGTAATTATGAAAAACAAAATAAATAAAGATGACTGAGTCAATATTATTTATCTTCCAATATCTTCTAGTCAAGTCAATTAATATAAACTAAATTAATATATATCTTTCAGGTAGTAGTGAATAACTTGATTGTTTTTGTCATCATTAAAGATCAGACAACACGTTCGTCAATTATATGTTCTGTATCTCTTCGTATTATATAAAAAATATTCATATATGTCATTCTTTTCTGATTTCTATATTGTTTTCAAAATGTTTTTAAGTATAAGTACACCAAAAATGGTGATATAAGCCATTCAGAAGATTATCCATAAGGGTTATATAAGAAATATGACCTGTGGTATCTTGTCCAAATGCCTGGTAAGGTACCCTTATTTTTTGTGAGGAATCTTATTTAAGTACCTATTCTTCAATGACAGATTCTTAGGAAAAATTATATATTTTTGAGGAACGTGTCGTCTGACCTTAAGCTATCTAGATTGTGACGTACTTACAATATAATTTTGTTTCTGAATAAATCAAAGAAAAATTCGAAACAAACCGTCACGTCACTATGCAGGTCATCAACTGGGATTCAAATTTAGATTTAGTAAAAAAAAAAGGTACATCAATGTTGGAAAAAATGATATTTTCATATACTGATATTTTAAAGTTGAAAATGTTAATTTCCATTCTTAAGTTGATTTGATATTTATTTGAACAAAAGAGAAAGGACACCACAGAGTTTGGCACATCTATTTATGTTACTGTTAAATATTTTAACAGAAAAAAGATTGTTTATTAATGACAAACTATAGTTTATCGTAATTTCATCTTCTCTACCCTGAAGTTTCTTGGTTATGTTGCAATATACAATTATACTTCTATATGGAGTACATGTCTCTCAGGTGATTCAATATGCAATTTAATCTTCTATGTACGTATAATTTCTGCAACTGAAAAGCGACTGACAAAAAAATTGAAGATACATGGATATCAAAAGAATCGGTAAGGTCAATATTACGCGAATTCTATAGGCGATACAATTATATCCAATGTTGACCGATGTAATTTTTGTTTACAAATTGTAATATATTTTTGAATCATTAGAATAATCATCGCCATTATTTGAAACATCGAAACTACGGGTTATTCCTGATTGCCTGATTATGGCGAGGAGCACACGTCGAATGCAACTGGTCGACAGGGAAGGCTTACTTTTTTCATATCTACCGATTTTACCAGTATGATGTTGAAGAGGTCTGCATTTGCTCTGCTCAAAACTGTATTGTTCCAACGGACTCTTGAGAGTGATGTTAAAGATGTTAAAGTTAGTTATTATATTGTTTTTATATTCGTAAGAAATCAAAACACTGTTTAAAGCTGATGAAACCTTGCATATACGAATTTTATATATCTTTTAAAACCATTTATCATTGATTATAATTTAAAGCATTGCCATATTTGAAACTCACAGAGGATTCCTAATTGAAAAAAATTACCACAATGTGTTTCACTTTTTTTTTCACTCATATGGACAAGCCACCACTTGCCGATTTAAAGCTGTAAATTTTATCCTATACTCGGCATTTAGGTCCGAACACCGGTCCTTCGGATGAGACCGTGTAAACTGAGGTCCCGTGTAGCAGTAGGACTGCTGACATGAAAAAGATCCCTCCCTGCTCAATAGTCCTAAATGCCGAGTATAGGATAAAATGTACAGCTTTCCACGTCCCACAACGTAATGTTCATGCATCTTCTTACTTCGCGACTCTAGAGCAGACGCTCTAACCACTGCGCCACGCGGGCAACGAAACGAGATCAATGCCTATCTATGATATCTTAATAGTTTATATAATGCATTTGATATGAGTGCATATGATATGCCAAATGGCCAATTAAGTGAGCGGTCTGTGTTTTCTAAACAAATCATCTTTGGAGCCGGTAAGATTGGAATAAAATTAAGTAAATTTGAAAAATGGGAAATTTTGTGACCTTTCGGAGATCGACGTGTATCATATTACTCATACGAAAACAAAGTTTGATAGAAGTCTCTGGAATAACTACAAGTTTTTTAGTATAAGTATGCATTAATTATTTTGTTTTACGGAGGAATGCACACCAAAAATTTATTCAATAGATCTTTATGTCATCCATTTTTAACAATGGTTTCAGCACAGAAATACCATAATTACATGTAGCTCATAATTATCTTTTAAGATTTTTTTTTTATTTTTTTTTTAGAGAAAATGAAAAAAAGAAAATATAGTGCTTGAAAGTTTAAAATTTACTGTAAATAAATATCTCCATAAAATGAATGTCTGATGAAATATGTAAAAAAAAGTTTGTTAGACTTTTAATCTTTTTTCTGGATGTAAAACTATTTATGAAAATAAAACACATTATTTTTGATTTTTTTCATATTATAATTACAAACTCCACAAAACTAGTCACAGCTAGTGAGCCCATTTTTGTCAACTGTAGCTTAAAGAAAAATTGAAATGAAATTGCGAAATTTGAAGAAAAATAATTTTTTACCTAATTGGACCACCCCGATAAAAATTTCACTTATCCCGATCAAAATTAACACAAAACGAATGGAATACTACTAACAGGGAAAATTTCGCCCCCGTTTTATTTTCACCCTTCTACCCTTTAAATAGGTGGGCGAATCGGTACACAAATGGTGCAAATTAAAAGAAAACACAATTTGATTTATTTGAAAAACTGTTGCTGAGCGAATTTTAATCTGGGCAAAATTGTTTGCAAGTGTGGAAGGGCGAATAAACACGGTGCGAAAATGACCCTGTTTATAGTAATAAATTGTTGCCTCCTTCTTGTATTTACAGTTAAAGAAAAACTATTTGATTGTCAAGTTCAATTTTTTTGTAACCCATAGTACATCTTATCGAATTATTATTCTTGGTAAACTGTTATTTATTTCCAATATAAAACAATACTGGTTAGGATCAGTTTAATTTCGATCGGGATTGGACAAAATTAAAAACATTTATTTAATTTCAATTTCTTTTTGAAATATGATTAACTAACATATGTTCTCCCTATTTTTGATTGGTTTTGTGAAGATTTTAACCATGGGTTTAAAAAATATTCACAACCAATGTGGTTTTTTTTGCATAAATTATTTTTAGTAATAAGGTTTATATGACTTTATTTTATAAGATATTCATATGATGCAGCCATTCATATAAAATATATATGGAGATAAGGAAGAGTAATCAAGATCAAAAGTCCATAAAACAATACAAAAAATGAGCAATGAAAACACGGACCTCCGAAACATCGGAGTCGGGATCAGGTGCCAATGAGAACTTAGCATTCCGTGCCAACCGCTCACACATTAAATTGTTAGCTCTTGATCATAATCCATTTTTTCTTCATTACCTAGAAAGAAAATGCAAAAAATCAGAAAAAAACAAAAGCTAATATCTGCCGTTCAATGCTGAAGCTGTAATTTAATAGGGTTTTCTTAAAGATCTATGAAATAAAATTTGGGTGTGGCATTCCTTCCTTGAGAGATGGCCAAAACAGTATCAAATCTTGGACTTTTAGTCTATGTTGCACTTCCCTTTTATGACAAAAGTACGATATTTATATGAAATGAATTATTAAAGATAAAAATAAAAACACCAAATGTGACATAAGAAAATAAGATGAAAAAGACAAAAATATATCAAAACTAGCCAAATTAGGGAAAAATCAAATTTAATCTAAATTAATATTATACAATTTTCCTGACATTTCCGTAAATATCAGAGAATACGCCATGTAAAATCTGTTTGTCCGTACATTTGACAATTTTAATTTCGTTTTCTATGTAGCAGGTGCACATAATAGTGGTGCATGTAAATGAATTAAAAATTACCTTTCCCTGAATACATGCACTTCATGTTCAACAAAACAAATTGGAGAGTTTTAAAAAGAAGCAAAGAGATTTTCCAGGCCATATCCATCCTTTCGAGATCTTCACTAAAATTAATTTTGAAATTTAATTTTGGCTAAATAAATTAATTTTTGTTGATAGTTCAGATCACCAGACATTTAAAGCTGCTAATACGTAATTGCAGAGGGAAAAATCTATTTAGGCACTATACTGTTAAACATTATATTCATTATTTTGTTACATAACTCAATTACCTAGTATAATAAAAACACAATTTATAATATTTCTGTAGGACTTGGACATGCTGGAAGGATCTTGAATAAATTAAATAATCTCTCCATTGTGAATGCGTTTTTAAGAATACATTTGACTTCTGTTAGTTTCATTGCAAGAAAGGTTAAAAGGACGCTCTAAGAAGAAAAGAAATATATCTTTTAAGGATATACGATCCTCAGCCAGGAAGGATAACTCCAAAAATTAATATTTAATTTAAAAAGCATCAATATGAGGCTTGGAAATGAAAACTTTTCATGCAAGACTTTTCATCTTATTCATCTTTATATGATTCGAGGTTTGTGCAAGTCTTAGAAAAGGTTTTATAAAAAGCTGACATTTGTACCCCATAAAAGGAAGAAAATAAATACAGTTTTAGAGAAGTAAGATTTTCTAGAATCGAGCCCTAATTACTAATGCTTATCAGCATGATGTCAAATTAAAAGTAATTTGTGATGTCCTGCAATGATAGCAAAAACCTTTTACACTATGTATTATATAATACATTTAGGAAATAGAAGACATAGAATATCAAATAAGTATAAAAGTCATGACAATTTCTCTGAATGCCTGGATACCTATTGTTTTTTTTTAACCTAAAATATATTTGTTGATCAATTTGCAATTAGAAATTGCATAGCTGACATTTTTGAATATATATTGGAGACTCGACAATTTTCCCTATATAATATGATTAACTTTAATGTTTAAATTAAAAAAATACTGTGGGTAAATTTACATTACTTTGTGGATTCAGAGATATTTTTGTGAATATTTTCGATTACTTAACTGCTCATTTTATGAACCTGAGAATCGGACTATCTTAAGGAACTTTTAGAAAATTAAACAACGCTAAGAAGTACATATTAAGATTTAATAGTTTATTATCAACATGATGTTTTCATGAGTTTATATTATCAAATTTTAGTAGTATTTTTATCATTATATAGGTATCGTATAATATGATTGCAATATGTTACCAAATTATAGTATATCACGCTATGTTCGTTTTATATAGATAAATGGAAAGTGGCATCTTCTACTAATCTCAAATCTAAGGTACTAAAACAGGTGAGAAAACATACTTCTGTCTAGTTATTTTGCTGATAATAACTTAAGAACCCTCTCTACACTGCACACTAAAGAGTTCTAATTGTAAGGAATTTTTCTGCAGTTGGAGTGATCTGCCCTTAGATCTAAATTCTAAAAATAGAAATTTACAATGTATTACTCAATTTGTAATTAATTTGAGTATTCTGAACATTTTAAAAGGCCAAGATAAATTAACTAAACCTGTTATTTACATGTATTTTCTCTATTGAAGCAATTAACAACGATTTCTATTCAGTGATACTGTGTTGTATTTGAACATTTTTCCCGGGGGTAAATGCCACGCACCATACTGTAAAAATTAAATTAAAAAGCTCACTATTAACTCCTTTATACAACATAATTTTCACAATGTCCAAAAAAAATTGTGCACTTGTGTAGAGAGGGTCCTTAAGGATAATGTTTTGTTGATAATAACTAAAGGATGACCTAATAGTTTCCTTGATAATAACTAAAGGATAACTTAATATTAATAAAAACATAGGTGCTTAGCTATCTGTAGCGGATTGAAATAAACATAGCGCCACAACAACAAAAAAGTAAAATCTATATAATTGTACTTTATCCTAAATAAGATAAATGAATTTCCAATATAATAGCATAAAGCTTTTATATTATTAAAATTAGAACGAAAATAACACGAAAAAAATTAAAGATTGATGTAAAACTATTTAGAGCTACAAACTTATCTTTTTTAACTATTCTTTTTCGTTTTAGATATAGAATGCAGTTCATAGGATTTGTTGTGGGATTGAGTGCAATTCTTGGTAACATATCCTCTGAGAAAGTATCACCAAAGCCAGGTCTGAAATCCTTCAGGGACGACTATGACAGTGTAGCCAAAACATGCGTGGCTGTTGGATATGTCAAAGACCATTGCAAAAATAACCGAGACAGAAGTACTAGTAAGTAAATAGATATGATTTAAGACGAAACTTTTTTGATTGTGCATTAAACAAAATAAAGTAAAAGTTTTTTAATATGTCTTCTTAGAAAACATGGTTATTGCATTCAACGCTAAAGCCAAAGGAAGTGTCCAGGCAGTAAGTAAAGGGAATATCGTCATGTTTGGAGACGTTGATCTGAATATAGGAGGAGGTTTTAACGCAGTCAGAGGGGATTTCACCGCCCCCAAATCGGGCGTGTACGTGTTTGACTGGACAATATTGACGGAACGAAATAAAGCAGCATACACCGCTCTGTACGTTAAAGGTAAAATAAAGGAGTACAGCCTTTGTCATGATAACAATCTGTCTGTCCATTTAGCATGCAGTAAAATGGCTATCGTCAGAATGCAAAGAGGAGACAAGGCTTTAATAAAATGTTTTGCTGCAACCGCATCTGTAAATGACGTATATTCTTCCTTCTCTGGTTTCATGTTGTAATTAAAAAAAAGGAAATAAAAAAGATGAGATAGTACCACATATTTTCTTGTAAGTCTAATTTATTTGCACTAAATAAAATTTTCAAATGATATCAAGAATGATTGTTAATACATGTATACTTCATCGTAATGATTATGCAGATTATGACGTAATAATATATACTTGACGTACTCATGTAAGGATCCATGTCATACAACAAATATATTAAATCAAACCTGTAGACTTTAATCAAAACTCTTTTTCATATCATTTAGAAAATGAACTGGAAAAAAATCCTGAAAATTTAATAAAGTAAAAAATATTCGCATCCCATAGCCTCAGTACTGAACTATCCCACATTTCAAGGAATAAACGATGTGATTCTAAGCATACAAGTAGATTTATCATTTTATTATATTTTTCTCAGTTGAATTAAAACAGTAATATGCATATGTTGATCAAGTTGTTATAAATCATTTTCGACTTTGTAATGATATTTGTAAGGTTTTCCCAAAGGTCAGGATGTCCAAATTTGTTTTTAATTGATACGCCCTATCTATTAATCAATGTTATCTATAAACTGTAAATGTTTTAACTTTATAAACCACGTAGTTTTGAAACCATTATAAAAATAAATTTTTGGACATGTTGATCTCTTTTTACATTATAAAATGCACTTTCGCTGATAAAAACATATATACCAATTTTTGGAAGTAATTTGCTGAATTTCTTTCAAAATATGAGTAACTTTGATCAAGGTATAATCTAATTTGATTCGAGGTCAAATAGGAAAAATTGCCCGGCCCCAATTATTATTAATTCACAACAAAGTAGTGCAGAAAAAGCAATGTCTCGCCTTTGTTAGTCTGAGACAGCATGACAAATAGTATAAAGCCTACAAAAAATTAAATAATGTAACTAGTTTATGAAAGTTTTAAAAAATCTTTTGTTCTGATAATAATAGCCATGTACGTGTAATTGGATGCCTTACTGCAAAAAAATTACATTAATTATTTGCTGCATTTCCATTGTACGAGGGCCGTTCAAAAATTATGCGGACTATGCAATTATTTACTCTTACAGACGTCATATAGTTATGACATTTCACAGAAATATGTATCTTAAAGATTCCAATAAATTTTAGGAAAAGTTCTGTATTTTAAAGAAATTCTAATATTATAGCTGTGTTGATGCATGCTCTTGCGTATTGAATCAGCTGAGATATAAACACTCTGTTTGCAGGTGATGAAGGTATATTGCTGCATAAATAAGGGAAGTTGACGATAGAAATATTAAAGTCATCACATTCATCGTATAACATATATTATAGTTGGTTGTAAGAGTACCATTAACGTCTTTTTTAAGTAAAATATCAAAGTATGAAACAGATGTATCAGATTCTGTGGTATCTTTTATCCAAAGCTCTCCAGAATTTATCGTATATAGTCAATACAAGTCAACACAAATTTCGGAGCAGAGCAAAAAAGGTCCTTTAATATTTATATAAATCAATATCTGTTACATATTATACCATGAGACATATTCACTCGAACATGCATTTTCAGACACTTTTAAAACTAATTATTTTATTTTATTTTAATTCAAATTAAAAACATTTAATTTAGAATTAAATTTTAAGTACTTTTTGTACTTATTGTTTTCTGTTATAGCAGAACGTATGCTTATTACATGTAGTTATTATGCCTTTATTTTCTAAGAAAGTTTCTACTAAACACACTATGGAAATGAAAAATCACGAATAAACTGTTATTACGTCTACAATTTGAAAAAATGCAATTTTAACTCCGTCATCAAGGATCTTGAATATATTCGGTAATATGTATAATTTAGAAATCTCTACACTATTTTTTTTAAGACTTCCTTGTACAATGTGCATGTATCTTATACCTTTTGTTAGTGGATCAGTGGAATTTACTAATAGGTAATGGCCATGGTATCAAATGATTAAATGATTAATGTAAGTCACCAAATGGCGCATTATTACGCTAAGTATAATATATAAAAAAGATAAAATTTGATGATAAGTCTAACATTTCTGAGAGTACGAGTAAGACAGGTATGAACGTAAAACTTACAGAAACAAAAGTATTTTGATTCTCTGATAATTAGGTAACAGTATATGCCTAAAATATATCAAAGACCAACACAATGGTGTGCATTTAAAATTGATTTTTTTAAATTGCTTTACAATAACTTTAAATGAGCATAAATGCTTAAATTAAATATAACAGGTAAATGAGCTATACATGTATTTTTTTTTAAAGCAAGCAATTTCTTTTTTAATAATGTTAACTACCTTTTTATATTATACACTGGATTGACGACGGACTTTTCCGTTATTTCCCGTTCATAACAATGAGCACACAGTGGGTATAATCGGTCGGCAGGGGCTGTTTTCTCCTCCGTGGCACCTGATCCCACTTCTGATGTTTCAGAGGTCGGCGTTTGTTCTGCACCTATTTTGTATTGTTTTATGGATTTTTGATCTTTTCGTTATCTTCATATGTTTCAATGTGAAAAGTTAAATATATTTTTCTTCACAAATGCAATATTTTATCGAACATAACATTGTTATATAATTTTCCTTTGACACAGGTATTATTTTATAGAGATTATAGCAAAGTGAAGTATCCGTAATATGAGGTCAAATTTTTTTATTCTATATATTATTCTATCCTCTGTTTATAGAAAACTAATATGTTGAAAAACTTGTGGTAAAACTTGAATTTGTCGTCGGATTCAGTGGAAATGTTGTCTTTGTTTCTACTGAGAAAGTGTCTCCTCTTCCCGGTCTTAAAACTTTCCGAGACGATTACGACAGTGTCGCTAAAACGTACCTAGCCCTTAGCTTAGAAGTAAACCATTGTAAAAACAACAGAGACAAAAGTAAGTTTCAAGCATTAAGATCTTAGTAACAATGATATACCATTAACACGCATTTTGTATGATATTTTCGGACTTTTTAATATGTTTTCTTAACATGACATTTGAAGCTGTAGCAAATGGAAGTGTACAGAATGTACGTCAGGGGGAAAATCTTGTATGAAGATGTCATTTGTAACATAGAAAGAGCCTACAACGCAAAAATAGGGGTATCTATAGCTCCAAAGTCGGGGGTGTACATTTTTGATTGAACAACTTTGCCTAAAATAAAAAAAAATCCGCTTACACCTCTTTAGTCACGGAAGGCAAATGAAAGCTTAAGTCTCTCAACTATTGTGGAAGTAATACTTCCGACAAATGGAATTACCTGAGTAGTTTGATTAACAGAAATTTGCTGTCATTTACAACGTCCTGTAGATGTAATCTAAAAATATTGGTCTGAAATTTCCATTAAATTTGTTCCAACGAAGCTATAGGTATGCCTATGCCACCGTGTTGTTATGGACCACAAATTATTTTTGGCATTAAAAACTTTTTTATTTGAACGTTTAAGAGAGAGAGAGAGAGAGAGAGAGAGAGAGAGAGAGAGAGAGAGAGAGAAGGAGAGAGAAGGAGAGAGAGATTTAACTTATGGAGATACCTGTAAAGACGAATAATACCCCCCTCAATAATAGGGGGTCATTTTTGGGCAGCGAAAAATCCCCCGGGCAATTTTGACGTAGAGAAATGACCCTTTTTCCCGTGAAAAATTA